>NC_135813.1:97135009-97435009 GCF_964213995.1 Mustelus asterias | reverse complement strand
CCTACAGTGTAGAAGGAGGCCATTCGGCCCATCGAGTCTGCACCGACCACAATCCCACCCAGGCCCTACCCCCACATATTTACCCGCTAATCCCTCTAACCTAACACATCCCAGGACTCTAAGGTGCAATTTTTAACCTGGCCAATCAACCTAACCCGCACATCTTTGAACTGTGGGAGGAAACCGGAGCACCCGGAGGAAACCCACGCAGACACGAGGAGAATGTGCAAACTCCACACAGACAGTGACCCGAGCCGCGAATCGAACCCGGGACCCTGGAGCTGTGAAGCAGCAGTGCTAACCACTGTGCTACCGTGCCGCCCACTGAAAGCAATTCAAAGATGATTGCTCACCACAAGTTCTTTAACGCGAGAACTTGTTGTTGAGATCGCAGTGTCCATGGAATTGGTTGCAAAAGAAGCTTCCCAAATTGGAACTGGAGCCAAAATACACAAGATGGGAGCTGACAGAAATAAATCTCTTAAAATGCAAGCATGCCAAATGTGTGCTCAGATGGGGCACTCTCCAAATGAATGTTAGAGCAGAGAAAATAAATGTAGAAGCTGTGGCAAGAAAGGTCACATAACAAAGGCATGTTGGGCATGACAGACTTCTCAAACCTCAAATGTGTGTAAATGCAAGTGCACATCAAGGTCTACAAAATGTCTGATGAAGACAAAAATTCCCAAGATGATGCAGTACTAAAGAAGGTCCAAGAACTAAATTAGGTGTCCTGTCCATGCAAGGGAATACGCAAAGGTTCTGGGTTTATCCGAAGTTAAACGGGAAAGAAGAAAAGATGGAAGTGGATACGGGAGCAATTGTATCATTCATCTCAAAAAAATCTATATATTCAGAAGCTCAAACCTCGACCCCTAAAACCATCAAATATAATCCTGTGAATTTATGTCACAAGGGAACTTGAATTAACCGTCCAAATGAGTACTGCTATGGGGGATCAGAGTGATCATTCCTTCATGTTCGCGAAGTCAAATCCTGAATCAACTGCTCAAAGGTCATCCACAGGTAGTAAGAATGATGGCTGGAACTTGACTCATTAATAGAAGAAAAAGTGGGACAATGCAGTCCAGTGCTAGGATATGAAATACTCCACCTCTGCACCCATTTCATCCATGGGAATAGCCAAAACAACCATGGAAGAGAATACACATAAACTTTGTGGGACTGTCCAAGTTGACATGCACTCAAAATGGCCCAAAGTTATGGTGATGAAATCTACCACAATGAAAAGAAAGACACTGAGGATATTGAAGATAAGACTCCAGAATGTCGTATCCTACCAAAACGAAATCAACATCCACCAAAAAGTCTTTTGTAGTAATTGTACATATGTATATAATAATACTTGGTAAAGTAACCTATGTTCATAGTGGATAAGTGTTAATGTTTAAAGCTCATTGTCGTACTATTGAAGTAAAGGGGGAGGGATGTTAAGCATTATAAACCAATGCAGCTGTGTTTGATTATTCATGTGACGTCCAGTGATATCATCGCAGACATTCACAGGTTAATAAGAACATAAGAACTAGGAGCAGGAGTAGGCCATCTGGCCCCTCGAGCCTGCTCCGCCATTCAATAAGATCATGACTGATCTTTACATGGACTCAGCTCCACTTACCTGCCCACTCACCATAACCCTTAATTCCTTTACTGTTCAAAAATGTATCTGTCCTTGCCTTAAAAACATTCAACAAGGTGGCCTCAACTGCTTCACTGGGCAGGGAATTCCACAGATTCACAACCTTTTGTGTGAAGAAGTTCCTCCTCAACTCAGTCCTAAATCTGCTCGCTCTTATTTTGAGGCCATGCCCCATAGATCTAGTTTCACCTGCCAGTGGAAACAACTTCCCTGCTTCTATCTTATCTATTCTCTTTTTAATCTTACATGTTTCTGTAAGATCTCCCCTCATTCTTCTAAATTCCAATGAGTATAGCCCCAGTCTACTCAGTCTCTCCTCATAAGCCAACCCTCTCAACTCCAGAATCAACCTAGCGAATCTCCTCTGCACCCCCTCCTGTGCCAGTATATTCTTTCTCAAGTAAGGAGACCAAAGCTGTACACAGTACTCTAGGTGTGGCCTCACCGGCACCTTATACAGCTACAACATAACCTCGCTTTTTTAAACTCCATCCCTCTAGCAATGAAGGACAAAATTCCATTTGCCTTCTTAATTACCTGCTGCACCTGCAAACCAACTTTTTGTGATTCATGCACAAGGACACCCAGGTCCCTCTGCACAGCAGCATGCTGCAATTTTTACCATTTAAATAATAGTCCATTTTGCTGTTATTCCTATCAAAATGGATGACCTCACATTTACCAACATTGTACTCCATCTGCCAGACCCTTGCCCACTCACTTAGACTATCTATATCCCTTTGCAGACTTTCAGCATCCTCTACACACTTTGCTCTGCCACTCATCTTAATGTCATCTCCCAATTTTGACACACTTCACTTGGTCCCAACTCCAAATCATCTATGTAAATCGTAAACAATTGCGGCCCCAACACTGATCCCTGAGGCACACCACTAGTCACTGATCGCCAACTAGAAAAACACCCATTTACCCCCACCCTTTGCTTTCTGTTAATTAACCAATCCTCTATCCATGCTAATATATTAGCCATAACACCATGCAGCAGCCTTTGGTGCGGCACCTTGTCAAATGCCTTCTGGAAATCCAGATACACCACATCCACAGGTTCCCCATTGTCCACTGCGCATGTAATGTTCTCAAAGAATTCCACCAAATTAGTCAAACATGACCTGCCCTTCATGAACCCATGCTGCGTCTTTCCAATGGGACAATTTATATCCAGATGTCTCGCTATTTCTTCCTTGATGATAGATTCAAGCATTTTCCCTACTTCAGAAGTTAAGCTAACTGTTTTTCCCTCTCTTCCATCCTGGACTGTAAGCAAGCAATACCTATCTAATAAAGCTCGACTAACTGGTTAAGTAACCCATCCTTTTCATCCTTCTATCTTGCTGTACAAGTGAGATGATCACATTAACATATAACAATTAGAATATGTGTTAATGTGAGGTCACCAACTAAACCATATGAGAAAAACACTTGACACCAACAACCATTGATATCATAGGAGGAAGTGAATGGTGCTAAACACTTGCTACGTGACCTCAGTGCAAGATACCATCAAATTGATATATCTTAGTATTCTCCACTCACATCAGATCTCTGCAATGCAAGAGTCAGCAGCTGAGGAATTTCAGCCCAGCAAAAATTTGAAGGCAAGTTGAACATCAGTAATGATATTCTCATCTACAGTCACTCTGAAAGTGAATTAAGACATGTCCAAATGCATGCCTCAATGTCTTAGAGTGTATCCTCACCCTGAAGCGTGTAACATCATCTTGAACAATGACAAGTGTCTTTTCTGTGAAAGCAGAATTGTATTCCTCGGTCATGTGTTCAGCGATGAAGGAGTATCATCTGATCTATGGAATGTCAAAGTTATTACAAATGCTGCAGATCCTACAGATATGCAGGAAGTCCAGAATCTGCCAACACTCACCACATCCTCATCTCTGCTTGTTTGAAGTAATAACTGATCATAGACCACCGGTGAACTTGCACAACAATCCACATGGCAAACCACTCACTTGAATAGAGCATTGAATGCTCAAAACTACAAGAGTATGAGTTCTGTGCTGAATAGCAGCCAGGCAAACTGAACTTAATGACCTACCTTTCATGGCATTCATTGCCCACAGTCAATACCACTAATGTGAAGAAAAGTTTGAACGTCTCAATTACGTAAGCCTAATTGCATTGCAAACAAATCACTAAAACTAGCTGACACTAAAGTCAGAACAAAACAAGATGAAGCATTGTAACTATGTATGCTGGCTACAGAATAATTAAACTGGAAGGATGTGATCGAGAAAGCATCTACAAATGAAATATCTCACGCACTACAAGGTCTTCTCATTGCTTGAAATGAGCTCACCAGTACAACCACATCTGATCTTGTGTTAGTAGTAATTGTATTACCACTCACAATGATTGAGAGACTGTTTTGTTGATATAGCACATGAAGATGACCAGGGTATTGCAAAAACTAAACAAGCCCTTGGGGAAATGGTATGATCCCCAGGAATTGATTGCATGGCAAAGCATGAAATCAATCCATGTTTGCCATGCCAAGCAACCACAATGTCAAATCGTTATGATGCGCTGAAGATGTCTGAATTACCTCCAGGACCATGGATTGAAGTTAACATTGATTTCACAGAATTGTCCACCGCTTGTTGTCATTGACGGCTGCAGCAGATTCCCAGTCACAAAAATAGCTCTGCCTCCCTTAATGAAAGCTATCATTCTAAAGCATGCCCAGATTTTGGATTTGTTTGAAGTGTCTGTAATGGCGAGAAATGACAATGGTCCCCCATTCAACAATTTGTGAATTACCTAGTGTTCACTCAATCTCAATCTAGTGTTCACCTAGTGTTTCAGACATCAGAGGGACGTTTTTTACACAGAGGGTGGTGGGGGCCTGGAATGCGCTGCCAAGTAGGGTGGTGGAGGCAGGCACGCTGACATCGTTTAAGACTTACCTGGATAGTCACATGAGCAGCCTGGGAATGGAGGGATACAAACGATTGGTCTAGTTGGACCAAGGAGCGGCACAGGCTTGGAGGGCCGAAGGGCCTGTTTCCTGTGCTGTACTGTTCTTTGTTCTTTGTTCAATGTACAATTACATTCTTGGTCAAGAGAAGTCAAGAGTTTTGTGCATACCTTGAAAAAAGCGATACTTCGAGCTACAGCTGAGAGCAAGTCGTGAAATCAAGAATTGTATCGCTGCCTTCGCAATTGCAGAGTGACTCTCATGTGATGACTCGAAAGCCAACAGCTACATTCATCTTTGCACATCTTATGTACACATATGTCTTCCTTAGCTACCCCGTGGAGCGAATGATAAACACGTCTGTGAACACAACTGAGAACAGAAGGATCCCGTGAGAGTAAATGCTCAGCTAAACGTGGAATTTAGAGCTACACTGTGAAAGTCAGGAGGTAAAGTGCTTGTGAAATGTGATGGTCATATTGAAAAGAAACCAACTTCCCATAAAATCTGTCCTTTCATTGTGACCAGCACATAAGGATTAATGATCACTTTGATCGGTTTGTAAATCACCATAATGAAACATCATTTTTGAAAGCATTGAAAACACATTGAATACCTTATATTAAATTGATCTTTCACTTCACCCTAGCTATGACTGTAACACTACATTCTGCAGCCTCCTTTCCTTCTCCCCTATATATTCTATGAACGGTATGCTTTATCTGTATACATTGCAAGAAGCAATACTTTTCACTGTACCCCAATACATGTGACAATAATAAAATAAAATAAATCAAATCAACATTGAATCCGATTTATATATCAAGATCTCAGTTGGAGAACATGAGTTAAATGAGACGACACCTGATGTCAGACATTATCCTACATGCGAGAGAAGATGTCCATCATACTTAAGTGTTATGTTACAAAGTGAACCATTTTCACTTGGTGAAAACATTTTTCGAATTATTGTACATGACTCAGTGCATTGTTAAATCAATAGAAAAGTTAGAGTATCTAATAGTGTTATTGGTGAAGTTAAATGTTACATTTTAAGTTTATTACTTACACTTTTGGAAGCAAACAATTGAAACACTCCTGCCCTCTTATTTACTAAACAGGAAAAGGATGTGGTGTATTGAGAATTGCATTGAGCATTTTGTCCACTTTTAGGCTGCCATGCACGTATAAAAGAAGTTGGAGTCTAGAAAGGGAAACAAAGGAATCCATATTTTAACAGCATGTGCAATTCTGATGCTGAATGTATCTTAAAGTAAAGTTTAAAGTTATTGTGAAAATCCCCTAGTCGCCACACTCCGGTGTCCGTTCGGGTACACTGAGGGAGAATTTAACATGGCCAGTGCACCTAACCAGCATGTCTTTGGACTGTGGGAGGAAACCGGAGCATCTGGAGGAAACCCATGCAGACACGGGGAGAATGTTCAAATTCCACGCAGACAGTGACCCAAGCCAGGAATCGAACCCAGGTTCCTGGCGCTGTGAGGCAGCAGTGCTAACCACTGTGCCACCATGCTGAATCTTACTGTTTTTTTCCCCCAAGGACTTCACAAAAATCTTGCTAGCTCTTGTAGTCAAAAGATACACACACTCACATCCCCCTGCAAAAGTCACTCAATTGTGATCAGGAACCATGGCAAATGTTACCCTTCATGGGGAATATTGAGGCTAACTGTTGTGCTCCTACCGCAGTCTAAGCAGATATCAATCAGTTAACTAGTATAGACCAAGCATCAAGTCTGGGGCCTCCTCTGTACACCAAATCAGGCTGTGAATTCAACCATTGAAGGAGCTTGACAATTTTACTTTTTATTATCCCTTGAACTTAAATCGCAACACAAAATGCCATTAAGCAATGAGAATGGCAGTACTTCAGCGTATCTTGACTTTAGTCAGCCAGTTCCCCACTGGTTACCCTGCCCAGTCCATTTGCCTGACCCTACATCAACCCTTCTCTAGATTAATGTCATTTTGTGCTTCTGATCACTTTCCATTGGTCACTGATAAAAAATGCGTGACCATGGATGTTGAATAAGGCCAAGACACAGCTGTGAAACCCACTATGTCAAGCAGCCTGTCAACAATCACTATTCTGGCACACTTGTCAATAATGTCTTCTTAGTGAGATATTGGAGCATACATTGCACCTGTAAATAATATTCCAACAATGTCTCAATGTCCTCGGGGCAGGAGAAGAAAAATGTGCGTACAGGAATCCAAGGCATCCCCTGAATTGTTGGCTTAAACATTTTATTACTTTCTTCAGGCATAATTTGCTGTTATCGGGTTACCAGTGAGAAGATGTTTGAGCTTGTGTTTGTACAGCAAGTGAGATTTTGCTCATGCTGCATTTTAAAAGAGGCAGTGGGGCAGAAGAAACATCTCATTAACTTGCATTATTGTGCTTTTGTGGCAGGTTCCTTATTAAATTATTTTCTTCCTCAGTGGGTAATTCTAACCCTCCCAGCAGGAGATTGCGAGATCAGATCAGGCAAACATATCACATATGTTCATAAGTTCATAAGATATAGGAGCAGAATTAGGCCATTCAGCCCATGGAGTCCGCTCTGCCATTCGATCATGGCTGATCTGCTCCTCATCCCCATTTTCCTGCCTTCTCCCCATAACCCTTCAACCCATTACCAATTAAAAATCTGTTTAACTCCTCCTTAAATTTACTCACTGTCCCAGCATCGACCGCACTTTGTAGCAAATTCCGCAGATTCACAACCCTTTGGGAGTAGTTTCCCCTCAACGCTTTTAAATTTGCTACCCCTTATCCTAAGTCTATGACCTCTAGTCCTAGAGTTCCTAGAATATGGCCTGACTTTATTTTCTGTTGATTTCATGTAATATAATTGTTATAAATGAGAGCTATAGATACTGAGCATGACCTGGCAAGGTCACGCTTTGAAAATTTGGGCATGGAGGTCAGTGGAGGAGGAGCATAGATTTTTAGACTCTATGTTTATACCGTTCAGTTTTGCTGCATTAAGAATATATTTTATTCGCAAAATATCTGAATAAACAGTACAAAACCCTTCAAAATGGCCATCATCACGCAATGATATTCAAATTATCTACAGATGGATCAAGTTGCACTCTGAAGTGCTTCAATATAGTTGTGATACATGTAATATCCACTGTATACATTCAATGTTAGTCATACAGCCTGTGGGGTCTATACAATATCTAACCCCTCAGTGCACTATGGCTAAAAGGTCTTAGATAGCGACTTTTCCCAGCGTGCCTCTGTGGTGGCTGCCCTAAGCTCTGGTGCATTCCTCAGCACGTAGTCCTTGACTCCGGGATGTGTCAGTTTGCCACTCTCGATCGGGGACAACTCTTTGTACAAGTTTCGAACAGACCAAAGTGTGTCTTTCACTGAGTTGATGATCCTCCAGCCACAGTTGATGTCTGTCTCGGAGTGCGTCCCTGGGAATGGCCCGTAGAGCACAGAGTCCTGCGTTGCACAGCTACTCGGGGTGAACCTCAACAAAAACCACCTCATTTCTCTTCAGACCTTCTTTGCAAAGCACATTCCGCTTTGAAGGTGGACAGCAGTCTCTTCCCCACCACGGTCACTTTGAGGGCAACATGCACATGGGATGAGACTGCGCATGCAGGGAGGATCTGACAGGGAGGACCTTTCTCACCATCAGCCAAGCTACGTCTTGGTGCTTGTTTGAAAGTTTTGGTAATGGGGAATTTTGCAAAATCATTTTTGACTGTCTGCTCAATAAACCATCATACAGCATCTGTTATCTCCTGTTCTCACATTAAGAACAGAACATCTCACCCTGCAGATTGTGCTCAGTTGACTCATGTTATGAAATCACATAATTACTGGAAAAAGGAATGGAGTTAGTTCCTCTTTACGGTGACTATTGCTTGCTGAGACAGAACCGTGCTTTGGATCTAATTACAGCAACTGTTTATAATGTTTCTTGGAACACACTCAAGAATTACAATGAAAAGCACAAATGCTGAATACATGAAATGGATGTTACAAATGCTGAAAATAATTACATGGTGGATCAATCAGATTGCATGCTGATCTGCTATGCATTTCCAATGGATTCTTTTTACATATAAGAAGTATGCAGTCAAGGTATTTCCATTCTATTAACTGCTCCAGTCCAAATAAGATTATCTGCTTTCTATTATACTCATTTGCAGATATTGCTAACTGAATTTTAAGTGTCATCAATTCAACTGTGACCAAACTGCAATGCTACATTTAATTGCTTGGCCGAGCTGTGCCTGACACTTTTCTTGAACTGAAGAGTCTAATCTGAAAATATTTTTAAACAATCAAACCCTTAAGAAAATGCATGGGACACGGAAACAATTCCAGCTTAAGATGTATTTAAAAGGTTGGCAGAATTTTATTCCACCACAAGCTGTATCCCCACAGCTTGGCTAATCTCTCACTCCTCCATTAGTAGAAAAATATCCGTTTAAATCAATGGAAGTACAAATTGGGAGAGATGTGAGATCAAACTGCTATGGTCCATTTAACTCTATTACATAAAGTCAAGATCATTGAATCAGTGAATCAGGGAGAGTGCTACTGAACCATGCAGCCCAGGAGGTTTGATTCTTGCTCTGCATTGATGTCAACTGGGGTAGCAGTTGAGGCAGTCAAGTTGGGCCTCGGAATCCGTGAGAATGGAAAGGGAAACTTAGTGAGATTTCCCATTCTGATTATCCATCGGTCGATACCCACTCCTCCGCTGGGAAATGCATGTGTCAGGATGTCAGCTGGTGATGGGATCAGCTTCAGCTGTGGTGTTCCAAATTTGAAAGCCTATCAACACTCTCTTGGCTCTTGCATAAAAAATGTTCACAAAACTGGATAGTTTGTAAGTCTAAAGTCTGGAAGCGCACAACAGGTCAGTGTGTACTCTGATTGACCTGCCCTGAACTCGTTCCCTGCATTTTCCCATTTCCAGCATTTGGATTTCTTTTTGTAAATTTTGGAGTGTGCTACAATCAACATCATGATGTGCAGCTACTGAAAGTAAGGTCAGAATCAGTCAGTGCCACGTACGTTGCTGTTTGTTCTTGATAAAATTGCTTATGAGGTTCAGGCTTATAGGGCCTGGCTACAAATCACGTCAGATCATGAAAATATTGTGATGCCATTAAGCTAATCAGCACAGGTCCTCTCCACCGTTCTCTCACTATAGTCATGGTCCCGCTTTGAAAGGAAACTATTTTTGAGATTTGCAGTATTATTATGTGAATATGCCCTGTGGACCTTGGCCTGTTCTTGCCTTGGAGTTGTACTTTAGAACTGTTAGTCAGAGCAGATTTAGAGTATTTTGGGTGAACCCTCCCAGTTACGGAGTTATACTCATGGAGGTGAAGGTGGTTGGCAGTATATCAGTATGAAATAAATAAAATGACTATGTCCAGCATGTGAGAACCAGGACTGAGATATATCAGAGAGACAACTGTGGGCATACCAATATCTTCTTTTAAAATATTTAGTGTTGTTCGATCATTTTCTTTTGTTCATTCAAGGGATGTGGCTAGTTCAGCATTTATTGCCCTTTAGAAGGTGGTGGTGAGCTGCCTTCTTGAACCGATCTTGATACTGCCAGTTTCCAGATGCAATTTTACAACTCATCCGCTTCATCCTGGACCACAATATCTTCACCTTCAACAACCAGTTCTTCATCCAGACACACGGAACAGCCATGGGGACCAAATTTGCACCTCAATATGCCAACATCTTCATGCACAGGTTCGAACAAGACTTCTTCACCGCACGGGACCTTCAACCGATGCTATACACTAGATACATCGATGACATTTTCTTCCTTTGGACTCATGGTGAACAATCACTGAAACAACTCTATGATGACATCAACAAGTTCCATCCCACCATCAGGCTCACCATAGACTACTCTCCGGAATCGGTTGCATTCTTGGACACGCGCATCTCCATTAAGGACGGTCACCTCAGCACCTCACTGTACCGCAAGCCCACGGATAACCTCACGATGCTCCACTTCTCCAGCTTCCACCCTAAACACGTTAAAGAAGCCATCCCCTATGGACAAGCCCTCCGAATACACAGGATCTGCTCGGATGAGGAGGATCGCAACAGACACCTCCAGACGCTGAAAGATGCCCTCATAAGAACAGGATATGGCGCTAGACTCATTGATCAACAGTTCCAACGCGCCACAGCGAAAAACCGCACCGACCTCCTCAGAAGACAAACACGGGACACAGTGGACAGAGTACCCTTCGTTGTCCAGTACTTCCCCGGAGCGGAGAAGCTACGGCATCTCCTCCGGAGCCTTCAACATGTCATTGATGAAGACGAACATCTCGCCAAGGCCATCCCCACACCCCCACTTCTTGCCTTCAAACAACCGCACAACCTCAAACAGACCATTGTCCGCAGCAAACTACCCAGCCTTCAGGAGAACAGTGACCAAGACACCACACAACCCTGCCACAGCAACCTCTGCAAGACGTGCCGGATCATCGACACAGATGCCATCATCTCACGTGAGAACACCATCCACCAGGTACACGGTACATACTCTTGCAACTCGGCCAACGTTGTCTACCTGATACGCTGCAAGAAAGGATGTCCCGAGGCATGGTACATTGGGGAAACTATGCAGACGCTGCGACAACGGATGAATGAACACCGCTCGACAATCACCAGGCAAGACTGTTCTCTTCCTGTTGGGGAGCACTTCAGCGGTCACGGGCATTCGGCCTCTGATATTCGGGTAAGCGTTCTCCAAGGCGGCCTTCGCGACACACGACAGCGCAGAGTCACTGAGCAGAAACTGATAGCCAAGTTCCGCACACACAAGGACGGCCTCAACCGGGATATTGGGTTTATGTCACACTATTTGTAACTCCCACAGTTGCGTGGACCTGCAGAGTTTCACTGGCTGTCTTGTCTGGAGACAATACACATCTTTTTAGCCTGTCTTGATGCTCTCTCCACTCCCATTGTTTTGTTTCTTAAAGACTGGATTAGTTGTAAGTATTCGCATTCCAACCATTATTCATGTAAATTGAGTCTGTGTCTTTATAAGTTCTGTTTGTGAACAGAATTCCCACTCACCTGAAGAAGGGGCTTAGAGCCTTGAAAGCTTGTGTGGCTTTTGCTACCAAATAAACCTGTTGGACTTTAACCTGGTGTTGTTAAACTTCTTACTTCTTGAACCGATGCAGTCCAGGTGATGTCAGTACACCTACAGTGCTGTTAAGAAGGGAGTTCCAGGATTTTGACCCAACAACAGTGAAGGAACAGCGATATACTTCCAAGTCAGGATGGGGGTGAATGATTTGGAGGGGAACCTCCAGGTGGTGGTGTTCCCAGGTATCTACTGCTCTTGTCCTTATAGATGGTAATGGTCATGGGTTTAGAAGGTGCTGTCTAAAGAGTCTTTTGTGTTGCTTCAGTGCATCTTGTAGCTGGTACACACAGCTGCCACTGAGTGTCACTGGTGGAGAGATTAAATGTTTGTGGATGGGATTCCAATCTAGTGGGCTGCTTTGTCCTGAATGGTGTTGAGCTTCTTGAGTGTTGTTGGAGTTGCACTCATCCAGGCATGTGGAGAGTATTCCATAACACTGCTGACTTGTGCTTTGAACATGTGAAGAGATTTTGGGGAGTCAGAAGGTGAGTTACTCACCTCAGGATTCCAAGCCTCTGACTCACTCTTGTAGCCACAGTGTTTATATGGCTAATCTAGTTCAGTTTCTGGTCAATGGTAATCCGCAGGATGTTGATAGTGGAGCATTCAGCGATGGTAGTGTCATTGAATGTCGAGGGGTGATGGTTAGATTCTCTCTTGTTAGAGATGGTCTTTGCCTGGCACCTGTGTGGTACAAATGTTACTTGCCACCTGCCAGTCCAAGCCTGAATATTGCCCAGTCTTGCTGTATTTGGACGTGGATTACTTCTGCTGAAGCAGGGCCTGGAAGCACAATGTGGTGGGAGCAGGGCCTAGAGTGTCCCGCAAGGGTGTGGAGAGGGGGTGGGGGAGGTAGAGTGTGGAGAGGGGCTGGGGGGGAGGATAGTGTGGCAAGAGGGTGGGAGGGGAAAATAGTGCGGTGGAGAGAGAGAGTGTCGTGGGTAGCGGGGGAGGGAGTGTGGCGAGGGGAAGGAGTAGGGAAAAAGTGGAGGGGTGGTTGTTGGAGGAGGGAGAGAGGGTGGGGAGAGCGAAGTGATGGCCTTTGGATAGTATAGTGTCCATGTTCCTTAATGGCAGCTTTATATGGAATGTAAAGCATAGCAATAGGTCATTTGGCCCACCACTGCATTGGGACCAGAGAATCCCAGCTGCGGACAAGGTTGGAGAAACCAGCCCTGAATCTTTTGAAGAGATGACCAGGGAGTGTAGATGAAGGCAAAACATTTGACATTGTCTTCTTGGACTTCAACAAAGCTTTTGACAAGATCCCACATGGCAGACTGATAGTGAAAAGCCCATGGGATGCAAGGAAATTTGGCAAATTGGATCCTAGTTGGCTGAGTGACAGGAAGCAGAGGATGATACTCGCAGGTGTTTTTCGGACTGGAAGGCTGTCCCCAGTGGGGTCATGCAGGAACCAGTGTTGGTGTCCTTGCTGTTTGTGGTTTATATTAATGATTTAGACTTGAGTGCAGGATTTGATTTGATTTGATTTATTATTGTCACATGTATTAACATACAGTGAAAAGTATTGTTTCTTGCGTGCTATACAGACAAAACATACCGTTCATAGAGAAAGAAATGAGAGAGTGCAGAATGAAATCATAGAAACCCTACAGTGCAGGAAGAGGCCATTCGGCCCATCAATCACAATCCCACCCAGGCCCTACCCTCATATCCCTACATATTTTACCCGCTAGTCCCTCTAACCTGCACATCTCAGGACACTAAGGGGCAATTTTAGCATGGCCAATCAACCTAACCCACACATCTTTGGACTGTGGGAGGAAACTGGAGCACCCGCAGGAAACCCACGCAGACACGAGGAGAATGTGCAAACTCCACACAGACAGTGACCCGAGCCGGGAATCGAACCCAGGTCCCTGGAGCTGTGAAGCAGCAGTGCTAACCACTGTGCTACCGTGCCACCCAATGTGGTGTTACAGTCATAGCTAGGGTGTAGAGAAAGATCAACTTAATGCAAGGTAAGTCCATTCAAAAGTCTGACAGCAGCAGGGAAGAAGCTGTTCTTGAGTCGGTTGGTTGATCAGTAAGTTCACAGATAATACGAAAATTGATAGGGTGGTAAATAGTGAGGAGGATAGCCTTAAATTACAGGAGGATATGGACGGGCTGGACAGGTGACAAATGGAATTCAATACGGATAAGTATGAGCTGATGCACTTGGGCAGGACAAACAAGGCAAGGGAATACGGCAGGACCCTGAGAAACACCGAGGATTAGTGCATTTACACCAGTCCCTTAAGGTAGTAAGACAGGTGGGTGAAGTGGTTAAGAAGCCATATTCAGATGTGCACTTGCGATGCCAAGACATACAAGGTTATGGACCAAGTGCTGGAAATTGGATTAGAATAGTTAAGTGGTTTGTCTTTAACAAACAGTGCAGACACGATGGGCCAAAGCGCCTTTTTCTGTGCTGTAGACCTCAATGGCTTTTTGACATGTTTGTTGATCACACTATCAGGGTACCCTTCAGCTTTTTTCTTCCTCAGTTGTTTATCAGCTCCCTATAATGTATTTACACTAGAATCATAGTTTCAGCAGAGAAGGAGTCTGTTCCATTCCGCACATTGTCTCGGTGTCATTTCTCTGCAACAGCAACTCAGCTAGACCCACTCCTCCACCTTTTCCCTGCAGCTCTGTAAAATCTTTACTCTTCAGATAATTATCCAGTTCCCTTTAGAAAATTCCAATTGAATCTGTCTCCACCACATGCTCAGGCAGTGCTTTCCAGATCCAAACCATTTGTTGCACAAGGATGTTTTCCTCATGTTGTCTCTGGTTCTTTTGTTAATCACCTCAGGGTTTTCAACTTTCTGCCGATGGGAACAATGTCTCCCCGTTTATGCTCTCCAGACCCCTCATTATTTTCAACACGTCCAACAAATCTCCTTTCAACCTTCTCTTCTCCGAGGAGAACAGCCCCAGCTTTGCCAATCAATCCATATAACCAATGTCTCGTATCCTTGAAACCGTTCTCATAAATCTTTTCTGCACCCTTTCTAAAACCTTCACATCCATCCCATTGAGGCTGAACCAGTGTTTCGTAACTTACTTGTTTTTGTACTCTATGCCCCTATTTATAAAACCCAGGATTCAGTATAATTTATTAACTGCTTTCTCAACCTGCCCTGCCTCCTTCAATGATTTATGTACATATACACCCAGCTCCCTCTGCTCCTGCATTTCCTTTCGAATTGTACTTTTAGGTAATGTCACCTTTCCTCATTCCTCTGACCAAAATGTATCACTTCACATTTTTCTACATTAAATTGCATTGCCATTTGTCCACCCATCAATCAGCCTGTCTGCATTCTCTATTCTCCTCACAGTTCATGATACTTCCAAGTCTCGCATCACCTTCAAATTTTGAAACTATGCCCTCTACACCCAGGTTCTAGATTATAAGTAAAAATAAAGAAAATCGATGATCCCTCCATATACTGCTAATCCAAAGTAAAGTCTTCTGCAATTTATGTTTTTTTTTAATAGGATTGAATTAAATAATGAAACTGACATGATGAATTTCTAGCTATGCTAAAGGCTAATGATTCAAAATACCACATTGTTCGAAATTAACTGCCGACCACTATTAACATTTTTCCACATAAAAAGCATTGTTTTATTGATGTTTGGGAACTCAAGTGATTAGGATATAGGAAAACAACATAATAGTGGAATTCGAAATGATATGACCAACACATTTTCTTAGAGTTCTTTCACCTCAAAATGTTTCACTACACCATTGGTGATCAGGGATGGGAATCCTGAGGAATATCACCAACCCATCCACCACACCCCTGCCCTCAGCCCCCATATCCCTGAACCGACAGAAAGCAAGTTAAAATGTAGCATCTCAACTGAGATCGGCAAACTCAGAAATTACACTTCGGATTTTCTGAGTCTAGTGTGGTCACAGATTGTTTCAACTAAACATGGCAATGTTTTACCATGGCAATGTCTCTTTTAATATTGAAAACATTAGTGAACTGCATGTTCCTGGATTAATTGTCTTTATTCGTGATCATTTCTCATGTTTAGGAATATTTGATCAAACAGACTTATGCTGCAGAGAGCATGACCATTGTGCGCATAAAATATCTGCTTTTGAATACAACTATGGAATGAGGAACTTCAGGCTGCATACAGTATCCCATTGTGACTGTGATTATAGGTAAGCCCAAAGTCAAGGTCTATCGTGTTAAACCACCAACAAGATAGGAGAAGGTGCGCTGAAGGAAGAAATAATGGGCCAAATCTTATGGTTTCTGGATTGTCGGAGACCAGACCTATGACTGAAGATGCATGTTGGGACCCTGTGGAACCCGTGGTGTACTTATCTCTGTAGGAATTGCCCAGGAAGTTTGAACTTTTAAAGGGTAATTCCCTGGTCCCCAGGACTCTCTACGAATGTCACTGATTCTAAGTTACAATCAGAGGTATCTCTGATGTACTGTTAGGGAGTTCGAATTAAATAAGAAGTAAAAAACTGGATTAAAAAGATAGGGGTTTAGCTGCACTGAGGATTTGTGAGATGCAGTTTAACCCAGTAGCAGAGTGAAATAGATACTTTGTTAAGCAAAGTGAAGGCTAGTAGTTGCAAAGCAGAGCTCTCTTGTACAGAATTAAGCTGTTGTGTTAAAAAAAGCAGAAGTCTGTGTCACACCCCATAAATTCTACTCTAAATTATAAGAAAGGTTCCCAAAGAAGGGTACAGGTCCTGTGTGGCAATTATTTGCTAGCTTTGGCTCATAGTGTTAAAAGTTACGGGATGTTATTTTGGGGTTTCTCGGAGTTTGGGAACGCAGATGGATTTGGATTGGTGGGTAATTTAAATATACCGTCTGGGTAATCATTATTGTAGTTTATTGTAAATGTTGTTCTTTACTGTTGACTTTCTTGTTGTGTGTTCTAAAATTTATTTGAATAGTTTACAACAAGATGGATCTCTTTTCTTCACTGGGTTTAGTCTCTTTTCTCGGATTTTTCAAAATTGCAAAAAAAAAAAGTTACAAACCGGCATTCCAAGTTTCCCTTGAGATTTGAGATATTGTTGCATTGAACATCATCAGGGTTCATATCAGTACCTACCTGAATAGTTACCCAGGAAATGTTAGACAGAATAAAGCTAGTCTAATTCCTCGGTAACCCTACAACTGGCACCCCCCATTCCATAGTAATGCAGCCTAACGCCAGTTTCCTGTCACCAACACCCTTTATCGTGCACCAAAGGAAAGGGCCACACTTTTGGCTTACAGTCAGGTAGTCTTCATCTCGGGACCTACAACAATAGTCCAGGTAAAGCAACAGGCTTCCAAACCCCCACTAACTGCTTCCCATTGGGCAAGCCTCTGCCAGTTCAATAAGGCAGCTCGTCCTCCACAAAGACCACAGGGAGATCTATTGATGATCTCCTGTGGCTTTTGTGGCCATCATAACATCCCTCCCTACTTAGCTCCATGTATCTCCCGGCACCCCCACTGTAAGGAGGTCCTTTCCATCACTGCACTTGGTCGGAGGTCTGTTGAAAAGGCAGAGTTGGGTCAGGTGATGTGAACCAAACAGAGGACCTTCTTTTCCGGACGGAGCATCGCAGGGTTACCGATGCAGGTTCCTCCTCAGCTTCTGAATCAGCCTGGAGGCCCACTTCTTCAGCCTCCATCTCCTAGCCCTTACCTTCACTATCCAGAGGGGCCAACGTGGAGTCAGCTTCAAGCTGAGGGCTGGCACTGGCAGCAGCTATCTCCATGGCCGGTGGTGGGCCTGCTTGGGCATGAACTCCCTGGTTCTAAGTTGCTTTTATAGGGTTTTACCTTTTACCTTGAACTTTGACCTTGTAAGATGCTGGTCCCATTTTCACCAGGGACCCATCTGGGACTATCCTTGAAGCTCTTCATGTGGACGAGAACACCCGTTGCAAAAATTCTTTCTGTCCTTGCAAAGTTGTAGTTTTCTTTGGCTTTTCTGTTGGGACTCCACCCTCCCTGCCACGTGTGGGAACAGGAGGCTCAAACTGGTACAAAGCCAGTTCCATTATCAGCTCTACTGGAACAACACCTGTTGTGTGCAGTGTGGTCCTGTAATCAAAAATAAATCATACCAGTTTAGTCTCCATGGATACCACCGATTGTTTCTTTATACCATTTTTGAAGGTTTGAACCGCCTGTCTTGCTGGTCCATTTGATGGTGGGTGATAAGGTGCCGTTCAGACACATTGGATACCATTGGAGAACACGAACCTCTGAAAATCACTGCTAGTAAAAGCCGTGTCGTTATCGGAAACCTGGAGTTCCAGTATTCCATGTATGTCGAAACTTTGTCATAGTTTCTGGATCGTAGCCTGAGAAGTCGTGGAGCCGATGCGATGAGGCATGGTAGCACAGTGGTTAGCACTGCTGCTTCACAGCTCCAGGGTCCCGGGTTCGATTCCCGGCTCGGGTCACTGTCTGTGTGGAGTTTGCACATTCTCCTCGTGTCTGCGTGGGTTTCCTCCGGGTGCTCCGGTTTCCTCCCACAGTCCAAAGATGTGCGGGTTAGGTTGATTGGCCAGGTTCAAAATTGCCCCTTAGAGTCCTGAGATGCGTAGGTTAGAGGGATTAGCGGGTAAATATGTGGGGGTAGGGGTAGGGCCTGGGTGGGATTGTGGTCGGTGCAGACTCGATGGGCCGAATGGCCTCCTTCTGCACTGTAGGGTTTCTATGATTTCTATGATTTCTATGATGCACCTCCAACCACTGGGACTGTACGTCCGCCATGATTAAAAACATGGAGCTCATAAAGGGGCCTGCAATGTTCACATGTACATTCACTCATGCACTGCCAGGCCACTCCCATGGGTGGAGGGAGGCTAAGGTGGCAGTTTTTGATTTTCCTGGCACAGCTCACATCGCTTCACCAAGTCTGTGATGTCAGGGTCAAGACCAGGCCACCAAACATAATTTCTAGCTAGCATCTTCATTTTTGATACTCCCAAGTGGCCATTATGTAGTTCTGTAAATATTGGACATCGTCCTGGGGGTGGAACAATTACTTGGAACCCACCAAAGAATGATCCCGTCCTTGGCACTAAATTCAGCTTTCTTAATGAGGTAGGGTTTCATTTCTTTGGGGCGTCATCCTTGAAATCCACTATATAGGATCATGTGCCTTATTTTAGATAAGGTTGGATCTTTTTTGGGTCTAGGCTTTAATCTGCCTCGCTGACACTGACAAGGTCTCCAAAAAGTCCAGAGTTATCACAACTTCTTCCAAAGCTGATAAAGGAGCCAGGCTTATGGTCAATGGAAGGTGACTCAGTGCATTAGCACTGGCTATCTGGGTTCCAGGGCGGTGTTCCAGAAGATATTCATAGGCCGCCAATAACAAAGCCCGGCGTTGTATCTGAGTGGAGGCAATGGGGGGGGGGATTGCTTTGTCCTCTTTGAAGAGGCCCAATAAAGGTTTATGGTCGGTAACTATAAAAAACCATCGACTGTGGACGTATTGATGGAACTTCTTCACACAAAATACGACCGCCAATCCTTCCTTTTCAATTTGCTCTGCATCCGAAAGGGTCTCGAGGCTTTTCCATCCCATCTTTCCAGCAATGTGACAGCACTGCACCAACCCCATACAGGGAACATCACAAGTTAATACAACTTCCTTCTTAGGGTCAAAATGGGCCTGTAGGTTAGATGACAGTAACTGACGTTAAACTTTAGAAAAGGCCTCTGCCTGTGGAGCTTCCCAGGACCATTTCTGGCATTTTGGTAGTAGGCATGCAAGGCTGCCAGCATGGAAGCCAAATTCGGGGTAAATTTTCCATATTAATTGACTAATCCCAGGAAGGATTTTAACTCTGTGGTGTTCCTTGGCATTGGTTCTCCCTTGATGGCGTTTACTTTATTCTCTACCGGATGTAAACCTTTGATATCCACTTGGTAGCCTAAAAAGGCTGCTTGGAAAAGGCATTTCTCCCTCTTCAAGCAAATGCCTGCTCTAGAGAATCTCTGCAAGACTTTTTCTAGGTTGGCCAGGTATTCTGTTCAGAAGCCCCGTGACCAAGATGTCATCTAAATATATTGCTACCTTGGGTAGCCTTTGAAGGATTTTATCCGTAACTCTTGGAAGATGGCACATGCCGACGAGACCCCCCCCCCCCCCCCCAAGGGCAAACAGGCATACTCAGAGTCCCTTATGTGTGTTAATCGTCACGTATTTCTGGGCGGACTCGTCCAATTCAAGCTAAAGATAGGCGTGGCTCATGTGCAACTTAGAGAACGCCTTACTGCCTGTTAGCTTAGTGTACAAATCTTTGATTTGGGGCAAGGGATACCTATCACGTTTGGAGATCCGATTGACTGTTAGTTTATAGTCCCCACAAAGATTAACTGATTTGTTGGGAACAGGCACTACAGGGGCAGCCCATTCTGCAACTTGCACAGGCCTTATTATACCTAAGCCTTCAAGGCACCCTTGTTGAGTTTCCACCATTTCCAGCATGGAGAAAGGGACTGGTCTGGCTCTGAAATGCCCAGGTGTAATGTTGGGGTCAATGTTAATCATTGCCTTGGCTCCTTTTATTTTCCCCAGGCCCTCATGTATAAGTCCAGGGTATCTACTGATAACTTTGTACAGTGTCCCCATGCCTAGCCTGAAGATCTCCAACCAGTTCAGCCAAATCTGCTGGAGTCAATCTCTCCCCATAAGACTTGGTGTGTGTTCCCATACAACGAGTGGGAGATGAACTGTTACTGGGGCCATTGTGATGCCTTTTATTTGTAAAGGTTCCCCGTATATATACAACGAATATATATTTGCTACCAAATATTAACCATATTAAAGAAGCTTTTTTCAAATTTACAGCAATCAACTTGGCAACTCAAAAAATGCACATGATGTTCAGCCACCATATTCCACAGCATTTCAGTTAAAATGAGTTTTTAAAGCAGTCATTTATAAAAAGGTCCCATCAAGGCCTTCATATTTTCTAACCTCAGGAATTGGATGCCAGATTGGAAATGCTTATATATCTGTTCTCTGATAATGAAGACTGCAGCTCCCATGTCCACCTCCATTATTGGGGCAACTTTCATTATTAATTACAATATGATTTATTTGTAGTGTCCCTGTCTCTGGAAGAGGGCATACCTGCATGGTATGCTCAGGTACTGGCCTCGGCTTTCTTCCTTGGCAGCAGGCATTTTACCTGTTCCTGAAACTTTTTGACAGTGCTTGCAATAATCCATCATCTGGATTATGGATCCAGAAACTGCACCTTTCTGAAGTATGTTCTCTAATACTCTTGGGGCTGTCACTGCCTTTCATTGACTGTCTGATGGTGACATGAAGGTTCCTATATCAAAAGTGGCCTTTTAACACCTGATTTACAAAAGCACACTCCATTGAGGACCATTTTCCCAAGATCCTTCTCCCCAATAGTTCCTGAGCCCCTTTTTTCTGCATTCTCAAGTGACAAGGCTATTTCAATGGCTATTTCAATGATTTTTTTAAAGTCCAATTTGGGTTCTGCCAACAGCTTCTCTTTTGGGTGGTTTGGTCATTTATGTCACATACCAATCTGTCTTGCAACATTTCATTGCGAGGTAGTCCAAATTCACAATATTCAGCTAATTTCTGCAACCTAGCCAAGAACTCAGTGACAGGCGCCCCAGGAGTTCTCCCAGCCATGCTGAAGCGATATCTCTGGAGAATTACAGAGGGCTTTGGGGCATTGTGGTTTTTCACCAGGTCTGCTTGCTCATTAAAAGCTTTTGAGTCGGGGCAAATGGAATGGAATAGATCAGACTTCTTATCACACTGAAAGTCAGGGACCTGCATGCTGTCAACAGTATAACCTTTCTGTTTTTTAACCTCTTTCAATGTTGTTAGCATGTAAGAAATAATACAGGCTCTCAGTTTACTGAGCCCAGTCTCCCCCACTGGTGTCATAAGGCTCAGGTTTTCTGAAAAGAGGCATAAAGAGCTTTTTCTTACCATTGAACATTCTTGACTTACAGACGTTGTCTGGAGGGAAAGAGGGAGGAAAAAAATTCTCCTCGTTGCCAATGTAATAATTCAGCCAAATTCCAGTTTCCCATCACCAACACCCTTTATTGTGTACCAAAGGAAAGGGCCACGTCTATGGTAGTCTTCACCTCAGGACCTACAACTACAGTCCTGGTAAAACAGCAGGTTTAAGAACCCCTGCTGACTGCTTCCCGTTGGGCGAGCCTCTATTCGCTCAATAAGGCAGCTCGTATTCCACACAACCAGCAGAAAGATCTATTGATGATCCCCGTGGCCTTTGTGGCCGTCATAACACCACCCCCCAATCACTCTCTCTGAACCCCTTGCCACTCCCTCCGCCATTCACCAACTATTTTTCCTGATTCCTTGACTATCTTCCTATTTACCCCAGATTACCCCTTGACTACCCCCAAGTCTTTGATAACCCCCGTCTATTCCCTCAAACCCCCACCCTTCCGACTAACCCCCCCCACCATCCCGCCCCCTTGAATACACTTTGGCCACCCAACTACCACCTCGGTCTGATCCCACTACCCAACCTGACCACGTTACACCCCAAACCACCTGTTACCTCACCCACCTAGCCACCTGACCATCCCACCCACCTGACCATCCCACCCATTCACGAACATTCACAATGGACCTTTAAACTTACCCCATGGCAGCTACTGCTGTAAAAAGGGGGCAAGTCCTGTCTTCCCTTGACTCAACTCCACTGTGATGGAGTCTCTGTGGGACGCTGTGCTGCACATTTCTGGGAAAGCCAAGATCGGAAAACCTGGCAAGAAATGCGGAGAAGCGTCAGGTTGGAGGAAAGTTTGAGCAGAGTGTCAATTAGACAATGATTGCCATTTCTCAGAAGATCTGGACAATGATCAGTGTATGCCGAGCTGCAATTCAAAAACTTGTAAATAGCAGGTGAGGGGAGAGAAAGGATGAAGGTGAGTTTAGTGCCCAGTGGCTGTGCTCTGTGGGGAGGGCAGCAGGAGTGGTTGGTGCTCTAAAAGAAGCAATGATGGGAGATTTGATAGGACTTTTGGAGAATACGCAGAGAGGCAGAGGAAGTGAATTTATTGAAGTGGTATTAAAGCTTCAAATGGTGGCCGGAGAACAGGAAAGCAAAGGAATAGTGATGGGTTAGAGTAGGAATTGGACAAGGTGGGGCAAATTACCCAAGAAGGCAGAAGTGTAAGTTGGCTTGGCTGAATGACTGGAAGTGGAGGAGACACGAGGAAAAGGCAAAACAAAAGTCAACAGTGCTTCAGGTTGTCCTGTTAACATCAACACTGGGAAATTCAGCATCATGAAAATTAATCTTTGTTAACTTTATTTCCCTCTGACATCAGGTTCAGAAAGTGTCTCCTGAATGTCAACGATACTATGTCCACACTGGTTGGAATAACATTTTTCAGCATCTTCCAGATCCCCTGTTTCAATCTGGAGCTAGTTGAACGTTGTGTTAAAAAGACCTGGTGGAGCCGGTGAGTCTTGCAATAAGTTTTCTTCCCTTCTTTCGCCTCCCCTCCCAAAGATAGTATCTTTTGTATTATATTCCTGGGTACTGATCATATTCCAAGTGACAATTCTTCATAGGGTAAATTTTAGAATCTACATTTCCAACACAGACCTTTGCCAAGAAGGAGCACATATTGGACATTCAGCTAGTAGGGTGAGTGGACCTGTGCATTAAAATGAATGTGGGAACTGGTAACTGTTGCACCTAATTCCCAGTGTTGGCACTTGGCAAATGAAATTCTGAAGTGAGTTTGTAAATGATCCCTCAGTAATTAATCTAGGCAATGGGTTTCAGCGCCTATCGAGGGCAACAAAGTCAAGTTCAATCCAATGCATACCCAACAGTCTCACAGACAAATTTTAGGAGGGATCTTTGGATGGTAATCACAAGTGGGAAACTAAGATGTCTCTTTTTTCCCAGAGATATTGTGACTAAGTAGACCCCCTATGGGAGCCCAAAGACTCACTCAGGTGCTAAACACCCAATCTTATTGGGGTATCTAGGGTCAGAGTGAGATCAATCATTGTGAATAGTGCTGGTGGGCACTCAATGTCAAAATGCCACTTCAGATACTTGCTTGACGGGTGAGTAGATATGGCACTGGCAAGTCACTTGTGGGTTGAGTTGGTTGTACCAGATAAAAAGCCTGATTAGTATATTGGCGGCACACATCTTTAAAGATTCCTGATTTACCTGATACTGCCCATATTCCGGTGAAAGGTCTAAATCTGAACACCATGTTGACCATGCTTGCACTACCTAGTACGTAGATCTTTTTGGTAGCTGGAATGTGAGCACTCGGGAGGTAGGATCCACTGGAATTCTGGTAGAGTGGGGAGGCATCCCTGTCACTTTCCAATGCCATTGGACTTTTATAGGGCGGATGAAAGAACCACCCACCCCCAACCCCAATAAGAATTCACTCGTCTGACTCTTTGGGGCTGAGATCCAAGAATCCTGACTGTTCTTAAGCCCCTGCCTGACTTCTGTTGATCCTTTGTTACCCTGCAATATGCTCCTGACCTCAAGCCACTGCACCTTATTTTGAAGCTCTGCTGTAACAACCCCTGTCCTGCTAGAATACCATTTTCATTTGATAGACGTGTTTGTGGCTGCCATTTATTTCAGTGTAAATTTATGTTGAATTAAAGGTAGCTTTGTATGGAGGTTAGGACCCGGAAGGAGCTGGATTAAAAACCTCTCTTGGGTAAATTGAAGGAACAGACTACTGATGGTGCATGTTTCTCCTCAGCTAAAGTTTAACCGACTTGTGTTTGTGCATCTCTCTCTCTCTCAGTTGCAACGTCACTGAACTGGTGCCGCAGGCCATTTTACATCCTCAATCCAAATACAACTACAGCCAGCCCATTTTGGATCCATTGCAAATGGGATCGGGGTCCAAACCCACGCTAAGCCCTGCAATGACTGGCAGACAGAATCAAACGGCCACCTCTCTTAATTTGTTGCCAAACTCAACCCAAGGGAGGAAGATAAAAAACAAAAAGAAATGTCGAAACCGGAGGCGGAAAACCAAAGTTCCTTCCCAAAATACCTTGAAGATGAGGGCAGATATGATGTCCACAATGGTACACAACGAGACAGATTTTAGCCCTGCCCATGGGCAGAATTTGATGAAAAATTCACTCCCTGTGGAACTGAAGGAGGAGGGTGTTTCGAGAAAGCTTTTGCAAAGAAATGCTTCCAATGCTGTAAATAGCCAAGGGAATGGCAGCACAGCTATTGGATGGGATGAAAATATCAGTAAAGAACATGGTCTCACTATCCTGGGAGAATTGAGCACAGCAAGCAGCTTACCCATAAGTACGGCCTCCACTTTATCATTGAGTCAAAATGGAACTCTGCCATTGATAAGGCTGGGCAAGAACATTGTTAAAAACAGGGCGGATAGCTCTTTTTCCACTCCCTCAAGAAAAAATTTCAACTTGAGCAGGTTTTCCAAGAACAAAAGTTCAAAATCCTTGCCAAATCATATGGATAGAAAAGGCCCTACACCTGTCAATCCAGAATGTGGAATCGGAAATTGGAGCCGTTCTGGAATCATTGGTGGCTCCTCCTGTGCCCATCAGTCTCTGGATCCAATCCGGCGTCACCAGACTAAAGATAAAGGTTCAGCTCAAACATTACTTAAATGTTTTACTGTTATTATTCATTGAACCAAGAAGTAACTTGAAATATCTTAGCAGGCAAGTGGCACAGCAGCAAAGACTGAGACAAAATGTGACAGGGACCAGAACAGCAGTGTCAAAGGGCGATGTTAGGGCTATGCAGTGTGCCCAAATCTCAATTCTTCCATCAATCTTTTTAAAATTCCTATCAAATTAGCATTGGGGCGGCTCAGTGGCATAGTGGTCAGCACTGCTGCCTCACAGCGCAAGGGACCCGAGTTTGATTCCCAGCTTGGGTCACTGTCTGTGTGGAGTTTGCACATGCTCCCCGTGTCTGCATGGGTTTCCTTCGAGTGCTCTGATTTCTTCCCACAGTCTGAAAGACTTGCTGGTTAGGTGCATTGGCCGTGCTAAATTCTCCCTCAATGCACCCGAACAGGCGCCAGAGTGTGGTGACTGGGGGATTTTCACAGTAACTTCACTGCAGTGTTAATGTAAGGCTACTTGTGACACTAATAAATAAACTTAAACTTATTTACATTTATCAAAATATTTCTTGAGGGATTTACAATTTAAGATAGGTTTGAAATCAGAAGAATTGATGCAAACTGTCTCCTTTACTCAATTTCAAATATGAACTTAACGTTGCAAATCAAAATCATTTTTCATGTCTCAAAACAATAACGTGCTAATTAGAGAAATTAAAAAATGTCTGCCATTATCACCTGTCACGTCTGATAACAAAGTAGTTTTGTGTTTAATCATTTCCCTAACCCAGTAAATTCTGAGTGAATCAATGTTCTTCATTGTAAATCATAATGAAGAAATTACTGACCATCTCTGATAACAACACCCCTCTAAATCATGATCAAAGTTCTGCTAGGATTTTGACAACTCTATGTCCATCTCCCTCTCACTCCACCTGACACTGAATCATGGACAATACAAGCTCTGATCTTAATATTCTTGCATTTAATTCCATTACACTGCTTGCTTTTTGGATAGAGAATGTCATTTATTTAATGCCCTTCCTCACAAAGTTGACTCCCTGGATTACTTTTCCCAGTTACATTTCAAAAAAAATTCTTGCCCTAAGTATAATTGGTTGTGATGTTGTACTACTGTCCCCTCCAACTTCTTAATTAATATTTTCGCATACAATGTCCGTGATTCTGTATACTGGAAAATGACTGTCACACCTCCCAGCTGCTGATTAAGAGCACAGTCTGCAAGTCTCTGAAGTTGCAGTGTTGAATATAAATACTAAAGGTAATACATAGTGTAATGCATAGAGTTACATATTAAATCAAATCCTCTAAAACATTGTAGGGGCCCCAAGCCTCTGTAGGACAAACACTGTCCCGAATCCAAGAGAAGGTTATTAGGGCAGTAAGAGGGAAGAAACTCGCAGGACACCCCAAACGTTTGCAGTTGCTCAGAGTCCCCTCTTGCCCAAGCCCCCACCAACTCCAGCAGCACAAGATACCAGGGGTGATTCTGCCCCCGAGCAGGAGACCCTTATGAGTCTGGGTCCCTCCAGGGCTCAGGCCACCAAGAGGACATCCACCAAGATCATCAGATTGCCTCCACCCCTGCTGTAGATGTTGGGGCTTCAGCAAGACAGTGATAGGATTAAGAAAGTTAAGAAGTTTTGAGAAAACAGAGCTAATGTTTTGAGTCATCCAGACTTGAAACGTTGGCTCTGATCTTTCTCCACAGATGCTGTCAGAGCTGCTGAGATTTCCAGCATTTTCTGTTTTTGTTGCAGATTCCAGCAGCCACAGTAATTTACTTTCATTGAGAAGTTTTGATGTCATCTCAGGGTCATTTATTTATCACTAAATAAATTGCACTTTTTGAAAACCATTCCATGGGTATGTGAATGTAATGGTCAGATGAAAGCTTTTTGATTTGGATCTTTGCAATCCTCTTATTCCAAGATTCAGCTGTCCTCATGCTCGGATTGTCCCCTTTGGAGATTGGCATTCAATTGTTTCCGAATCCTTGTGTGTTGTCAGGGAGATGTGTGTAATTCTTTATTCGGAGTGAATGATGGGTGCGTTCTTGACCCTTAGTGTTTGAGCGATAGCAATGGCTGAGGAGGGTTCAACAGCAATGTGACTCTCTGCGCATCTGGGTTTCCAAACTGGTAGTGGCCCAAACCAAGACATATACTCTAGGGTAAGAGTCTTATGCTGATCTGCATTTACTCCCTGCCTCATCCTGCACCCCACTCTGGAAACTTTGAACCTTTGCTTTGGTGGTTGCATGTGTCTCACAGCACAGTGCTGTCCAGATAGACACTGGTGTGGGGCACTTGAGGAGAGGGAGAAGGAGATCCCTGGGCTCCCCAACCCCAGGCATAGTACGATCTGAGTTGGTGACACAGGGGGTCCATGCAGCATAGTGCTGTCCATGAAATGCAGCTCAGCATGGAGATGGAGGGCAGGAATTGGTCTGCCCCATCAGAGTGGTGAACAATGCACTAGGAGCATCGTAGCACTGTGTGTGTTGCACTCTCCTCAAGTCTTATACACACCATTCTTTATCAATCGGCTTTTAGACCAATGTAATTTCCCGATGACGTGATGCAAGATTGCACAACCTGATGGGAGTGCAGTGACCAGCTGTCTTAATGAGCATTTATGATCGGAAATGGAATTCACACCACCAGTCAGCAGGAAAACCGACCCGGCATTGGGAGAAATGCAACATTTATTTACACCAGTGGATTTCCAACTCCCGCTAGGTTCTCTGCTCCCACTCACCACCAAACCCACAGTGGGCAGGATGGGAGAATTCCCCCCAAACTTTCTGCTCTGTGACCTTTACGGCCACAGGTTATGCTATATGGAGAGCAGGTAACCCTGAGCACAGTAGGCCTGGGATTCTCTCAGCCCCCACGCCCTGACATAATCTGGTTCACACTCAGCGATGGAGTGAAACAGATTAGCATACTTAAGTAATTATTTAAATATGCAGGGTTAGTTTGGAGCCAGATTTTCCTGCAATTCACCGATCTTTGAGTGCAATGGGAAGTTGGGGGTCTGGAAGAGGGGAGATGAGAAGTGGGGATCTGCAAGGGTGGAGGGGGAAGCCTTTGGCGACCCCATAGTGAGATAATACTCACGGGGGGGGGGGGGGGGGGGGGGGCTTGTGCCAGCAAGGGAGGGATCTGCCTAATGCCAGCGATTGGGGCTGGGGGGTGCCTTAATTGAGGGGGGTGGGTGTGTAGGGTTGTCATAGATCGGGGCACCCTTTTTAAAGGGCATCCCAATTTCCTAGGAGCTGGCTTTGCCGGCATCTTTAGGTCTCCACTCCAAAAACATTTCTAAGTGAGAAAGAATTCAGTGAGTATCTCTCCAGGCTCCAAAAAAATTTCAAAGTGTGGGTGATTTGCGAACTGAATCACACCAAACCTCCCGGCTAGAATCTCACCAGTTTTCTTGATGGGGACTAGATTTAGAAATTTTTCGGGAGAGTTCCACCCTATGTCATTTTGTGCTGGATTCTTCCAGCAAAGGGAATAATCTCTACGTATCTACCCTATCGAATCCTCTCATTTTTCAGAAATCTCGGTCACCCCTCAGTCCTCTTAACTAATAGGAATACAGGTCAAATGTCCAAGAGGGGAATTCTCCCATCCTGCCTACCACGGGAATCATAACGGGCAGGGGGCGAACTACACAAAGGTCCATTGACCTCAGGTGGGATTCTTCGATTTTGGGGCGGGCGCAGCCAGAGAATCTCACCCCATATTCTTACAATTTAACTCTTTATGCCTCGATGTCGGTCTGGTGGATCCAGGTTGGATGTCTTCCAAAGGTCATTATATCTCTCCTGAGGTTTTGTGTCTAAAATCTAAAATTCCATATAGAATTCCAAGGCTCTGTACAATGGAAGCATCATTTGCTTACTACTGAATCCCAAACCTTTACTCCTTTGCTACTAGACATGGAAGACTTATTATTAATAAAGTGAGTAGCTGCTGATGCACTTGAGCAATGCTACGGTAATATTTACTAGCAGTTCTGCCATTACATCGTTCATAGTGAGCTGGAGAATACACTATTTTCTAACAATAATAAGAATATAACCTGTAGGGATATTATTGCCAATAATGGATTACCAAAAGTGGGAGAGTTGAGGCAGCTGAAAGGGCAGAAATTTATCCTTTGTAAAGAATTCTCCAGGAAAGTGTTTTAATAATATGCATTCCTTTTACAGGTAATCCCAGAAGTTGCAAGTGTTACAAACCCCTGGATCAATGTGAGCACACGATCTCTCCACTGGAATTCAAATTCTCTTATTACAACCAGGAGCACAAGACTCTGTATCACTGCGACTGCACTAAGAGGTAAACTCATTGCTCCACAGGCTGGCAGGGGCATCAAGGATCCAGTCCTCATACAAGGTCTATGTTTGAACTCTTCAGTAGGGGTCACTGTACAGTGACCAGGGGCAGGGGGCCCTGCTGATTTTCCCACTGGAGTGCAGACCTTCAGAGGCCTTTAGCTCCAAGTGATGTGATGGCTGAGATCAGCTATTTGAGAAGGATCCTTATCACCCTAGTAATATCAGTGATATAAATGGAGGAAAACCTCAGGTTTCCTCACCAGTTGTGAATTACCCTTAATTTTAAAGCTTAATTCAGTGAATTTACTGTGAGACAAACCCCTGGAAACTGGAGAGCGGGTGACTAGGGCAGGGTTCACGATTGAACTCTAGTGCCCCTGGTGTGTCCAGCAAGAGAGGAACGCCAAGATCTATAACACAGCATATCTCATTGCAAAACTTCCGACACCAAGCAGAAGCTTGAACTTGCTATTAATCCCTTTTCTTCCTGAGCCTCCGATAGTAAAGAATTGTCATTCTCTATTTTGTCCTGCGATTCTTCGCCATTTCTGATCCTGAGTTGATTCAAACACGCTCAATATTGAAGGAAACGTAGCAAGGGTTAAAAAGAGATCTCTCCATTGCGATCTGCTTCAAGAAGTGGAAGAATATATGCTATTAGTCTTGATCAGATGAATTGATAAACTACTAGACATATTTATGTAATATTGTACAGGTAAAAGAACAGTACTCAGTGCTAAAGGTGTACACAGAGTATTGACAAACCTTACTTGCAATAATCAAGACCACCAATGATATTTCTCCTCTGCTAAAACCCAACCTAAGATTGATTCTTGAAATGCAAATGCCAGTGCAGACATGGCCGTGTTTGATCACAAAACCTTTTGCTTCAGATACTGCTCCCTGGTTGCAGTTAGTCCATGTTTCATTGATGATAAATCAGAACAAAGGAAATTACCTAAATGTGGATATGATTAATAGTTTTAGTCAGACTTTCATTGGATATAAAATGGCTTTTGCCCAACAAACAAACATATATCGTGAACCACCTGAAAGGTGCTTGTGATCAGTGGATTGGCAGATCAGTGAGATGGGTCTCCATCCAAAGACAATAGTAACAATCATTTCTGTATATTAATGCACAGTCCTGGGGTGTGAATGTCGATTGTAATGTGCATTCTTTACAAACAGTACCCTACTTTAGCCCTGTGACCAGCAAGAAAGAATCCAGTATTAAATCCCTCACAACCAAAATGCTTCAGTTTTGTTACATTTATCAGTGACTGTAAAATCAACACTCACTTCATCAACATGTCTGATAAGAGGGAACTTAAATATTAACAAATGGAACATCTATTGGATTTTGTCACTTTTGTCAATTCTGGTTTCTTTTAGGTTGGCAAAACGGATGAAGAAAAGAGTGAATGTGAACACAGTGGAAGAGCTGCTGTTGGAATTTGTGTCGCCGAGTTGTTTCCGGCTGAAATCAGTGCTGGGGAATTGCAGCAAAGAGGAGCGGGCGCCGTGAGTGACGCTTCTGTTTTTAGTATCGGTGCTTTGTGCTGATGTGGAAGGGGTCACCAGGGTCAATCAAATGGGTTCCCTGTTGTGGTGTGAGGTCCTATTCCAGGGGTGAGCAAACCAAGGCTCACAAGCTGCATGGGGCTCTTTGACACACATTTGTGGCTTATTCCTCGTGCTTTAAACCTGTTAAATTGTACATTGGAGGGAAGTAAACAGCTTTGGCCATGAACAGCTTAAGTGGAAGAGAACCAGAGAGCAGGCAGCAAGACTGGCAGGACAGAAGGAGAAGGAATAAGATCAATGATTCGTTTCAGCGCTGTTCAGAGAATTCAAAACAAAGGACAAAGAACAAAGAAAATTACAGCACAGGAACAGGCCCTTCGGCCCTCCAAGCCTGCACTGACCATGCTGCCTGACTTAACTAAAACCCCCTACGATTCCGGGAATCATATCCCTCTATTCCCATCTCATTCATGTACTTGTCAAGACGCCCCTTAAAAGTCACAACCGTATCCGCTTCCACTACCTCCCCCGGCAACGAGTTCCAGGCACCCACCACTCTCTGTGTAAAAACTCTACCTCGTACATCTCTTTTAAAACTTGCCCCTCGCACCTTAAACCTATGCCCCCTAGTAATTGACTCTTCCACCCTGGGAAAAAGCTTCTGACTATCCACTCTGTCCATGCCTCTCATAATCTTGTAGACTTCTATCAGGTCTCCCCTCAATCTCCGTCGCTCCAGTGAGAACAAACCAAGTTTCTCCAACCTCTTCTCATAGCTAATGCCCTCCATACCAGGCAACATCCTGGTAAATCTTTTCTGTATCCTCTCCAAAGCCTCCACATTCTTCTGGTAGTGTGGCGACCAGAATTGAACACTAGATTCCAAGTGTGGCCTCACTAAGGTTCTATAAAGCGTCAACACGACTTGCCAATTTTTAAACTCAATACCCCAGCCGATGTAAGCAAGCATGCCGTATGCCTTCTTGACTACCTTCTCCACCTGCATTGCCACTTTCAGCGACCTGTGTACCTGTACACACAGATCCCTTTGCCTATCAATACTCCTAAGGGTTCTGCCATTTACTGTATATTTCCTATCTGTATTAGATCTTCCAAAATGCATTACCTCACATTTGTCCGGATTAAACTCCATCTGCCATCTCTCCGCCCAAGTCTCCAACTGATCTATATCCTGCTGTATCCTCTGATGGTCCTCATCGCTATCCGCAAATCCACCAACCTTTGTGTCGTCCACAAACTTACTAATCAATCCAGTTACATTTTCCTCCAAATCATTTATATATATTACAAACAAATCCCTTCGTCGTTTCCCGCTGATTTTAAGTGGGGCCATATTACCCTCAGCAAAACTTTCTCTGGCCCCCTAACTCACCCTCTCACTGCTGGCCCTCCAATTTTTGGAAATAGAGAAAATATTTAACACTGAACAGGAATATTAGAATCGACTGTATTGAGACACAGGGTATTCTGATTCAAATTTGATTTCCAGTATGTGGCGAAAACTTATTTTCAAGTCAAATCAAATTTTCCACAGATTTTCCACATTAGAGCAAGGCTGTGGAAGTCAGTTAGTCGGTAAGTTAGAGTGTCAGTGAAGCAGGATTGTTTCTGGCACAAATTGAATTGTGTGTGAAGGAAAGCTGGAAGATTAGTGGAAAAATCTGAAGGTTCCTTCACGTGTGCGCAATAGTAATAAAAATGGATCTGTAAAGATTGTCCATGCATTGCGGCTCTAGAACATCTGAAGATCATCACATATAGATCTAAGCTTTAAAAGGTTTGCCCATTCCTGTCCTATTCCTAGGTTGATCTTAAGGCATATTGTTGAAGCAGAGAGAATCTTGCATTCCATTTAACCCATGCTTGAGGAAGTTTCACTCAACATTCAATCCATGTTGTACCTGGCCTGGGATGTGCTTGATGTGATCAGGTAGCATCTAATTAAAATATACTCAACATGGGAGTGCTCCATACTCACTCAAATGTAGCATTAGATTAGAATGTATTCCAGTTGCTGACACCCTTCACACCTTAAACAAGCAACAATTTCTTAGGTTGGTGTTGTAAATTAAGCAAGTCTTCAACAAATGGACAAAACTGCAGGAATTAGTTTAGCTGCAAAAGTTTGATGGCCAAGTCTGTGCTGAATTAAATGATCTGAGGAGGGATGTTGGTAATTGAGAGTAAGCATCATCATGAGATTAATAAAAGATAATTGAGAAGCAGAACACTGCATCATTCACAATGGTCTCTGAGAAAGCTCAATGTAAAGGTGGCCCCATGGTGCACAACATACAGTGGGTCATTTGCTTGGCCTTGATAGTGTCCTCAATTTACCCATTACAATAAATGATTTATTTTCTAGGTGTGAAAAACAGCTACATTCCACTGTGGCTGTCCTTTCCAAACCCAAACATCTCCAGAAGATTCTAAAAGCCCGAAGGACTGTGGATGAATCTCTTTATCCATTATCTAAACAACAAGAAAGAGTCAAAAATGAAACATCGACTGGCACCGACTCTGTTAAACTGTACAACAAGTGTTTACAAATGATTCAGGCTTTAACTGTAAAAGCATAAAGAATTATTTGCAAACTGTATTAGAATAATTAACCTGTTTCAGAGATTTGAACAATTGCAAAAATATTTTATATTTAAGATTTAATGCAAGCCATTGCCAAAGTTAGAAAGATCATGATAAAGGGTACACAGATAGGAGTGATTGGATTATGCTAGATTTCGTTTCTGAGAGAATGATAAATAGGCAAAGGTTTGAACAGATGGAAGAAACAGTGCGAGTAAAATGAAGACTTTATCAACCACTTCAACATTGAAACTCTGAACTCCACATCAAAGCACTTTCACTTCAGCAGATCTTCATGCTGATTGTGACTTACAATTGTTGCAAAAGTGTAACAATAAATTGTATTGGATTTTGGAGAGAATGGTAAGGATCCCTAGACCCAGAACTTGTGTGGAATGACAATCACCATCAGATTACCTTTTTGCACCTCTTCACTTACATTAGAATGGAGTTGCACATTTTTCACCCAATCTTCTGACCCGAGCCTGGTGAAAATCTGCAGCGGAGCAGCTCCAGAGGCTTTCCTGGACAGGACAGCAACATCAAGGCAAATGAAACCACTCTCCCATTTAACGGTACAAACTGCTGTAAAGGATAAGCTTAAAGGCCTTGGCAGGCAAAAAGGCAAGTGACTAAGTAAATGGGCAATGGGGTAGGGTGATTGGGTGATGTCAGGGGAGGATAAATGAGTATTTAGGTAGTCGGGAGGGGTGGCGGGATAGTTGGAGGCTGTGGGGTGCTAGTTGGGTGGTCAGGGTCATAGTTGGGGTTGAGTGTAGTCTGGGGAGTGGAGAGGTGGGTCAGATGGTCAGGGAGGTATTTGGGGAGGGAGTCAGGGGAGGTTAGTCAGTGGATCAGAGGTTGGAGGGTAGTCATGGAGGTTTGGAGTGATCAGTACCATTGTTGCCCAGGAGTTAGAAGTGGTTTTAATCCTCCTAATTTTTCCTAACTATTCTGCTATGAGAGTTGGGACCATCCAAAGTTTCTGATTTAAATTGGAATCTGGTTTAAACTTCCCAGGCAATTCGGTGCAGGCTTTGCATGGGGTCTTTCTGAGGGTCCCCCAGTGCATCTTCTGGGCTATCTCTGCGGTACGACCCCCATTCCACCCAACCCTGAGATAAATGAAGTGTGCATTTGCTCACTCTTCCTCTCATTCCTCCGCTTATTGTCCTAATAATATCAATTTGGTGTCAAATGATCTGACATGACATGGCAACAATCCAACTTGTGTACGTGGCCTTGTGCATGCTGGAAGGACATCAGGTAAGGACAAGTTCAGGGTCAACTGTGAAGCTTTGCACAATCGATAACCTGCTGGCACTCTCTGTTGCATTCACTCTTGAGGAATGCCATATTGTAATGTACTGACAGGGCATATCCATAAATTGTACCCCAACCAGTAACTCTATAAGAGACAAAGAACACAATACTAATCAACTTGTCTTGCCATGGCATTTGAAGTGACAAGTCGTGATGACACATACTACAGTGATATGCCATGTTAAGTTATTGAGTGATTTATTTAGTTGGATAGTTCAGTTGTAGTTTGGTGGTAGGTCGCAGGGACTGGGCAGAATTACAAAGTTAAATTACATGGTTAAGCATCAGGATCTGAAATAACAAAGTTACGTTTTGGAAACATACTCCAGGCTCTCTCATTCTTTACAATATGCAAGGCAAGTCTGCACTTTTGTTTCTTCTCCCAGTCTTTTCGCTTTTGAATTGCACTAACATTTATTGCAGGTGTGCAGATAGTAACTCACTCCTAGCATTTTGAATGAATGAGTCCAAAAGAGAGATTGTCTGGAGGTTAATCAGTTGTGCAAGATCCAATCACTAAACCTGCCCTGTCCTCAGCTGATGTCCATGTAGGAACAATTCTTCAGCAGTCACTTTTCCATTGTTAGAAGTGGAAGCTCTCACTGATTCTTTTCCCCCCTTCCTAATGCAGCAGGGAAGTGGGGGAGCGTGGAGGCACTGAAGACAAATGGCAGAGCCCCTGCGACTGCCCAGCAATCAGCTAACATTGCACAGTCCATAACCTTCCCATCAGAACAATAGGTGTAATTTTCCTTCAGTTTTTAGCATGGTGAGTAGAATGTCAAACAGTTACAGATAATACAGATTCTGGGACTGTACCGTATGATGTTAATGTTAGTGAAGTCAGCTTTTTTTACCGAATGTAAAATAGACTAAGTTCATGTTACAATTAGAAACACGGGGTCGCAGGAAGGGTTGAACAGGATGGGTGAATTGAAAGACGTCTTTGAGATTATGAAAGGGTAGACAAAGAAAATATTTTTTTACTTGTGAGGGAGACCAAAACCAAGGCCCACAAATATATATAGTAAGGAGTCTAACAACACCAGGTTAAAGTCCAACAGGTTTATTTGGTAGCAAACGCCACTAGCTTTCGGAGCGTTGCTCCTTCATCAGATGGAGTGGAAATCTGCTTGTCATGACCACAAATATATGACAGGCACAAATAAATCCAACAGGGATTTCAGGAAAAACTGCTTTATGCAGGGAATGGTGAGAATGTAGAACTGACTACCCACAGGGACTGGTTGAGGTGAGTGGCATAGAGAAGCAGGATAAACACACAAGGGGGAAAGAAATAGAATTTGTTGTTAGGGATGGATGAAGAGGCTTTGGAGGAGGCTCATATGGAGCATAATGACACACCGGTTCAGCCAAATGGTCTGTTTCTACAGCCTCAAATTCTATAAAACTACTAAAAAAAAACCTCTGAATATTCACAATTATTGTATGCACCAGGAATCCACGTTTCACGCTGTCCTCTCGTCTGCACCTCAGAATGTCATTATTCAGATTCTGTTATTCAGTATTAACATTTGTCTCCACCTTGTGGAAGCAATGAGTAAAGCAGACCCAGTTAGTGCAGGGAATAGCAAACCTGCACATCAGTACATACAAGTGGCAGAGCAGACCATTGAATAGTGTTTGTGTTTGGTTGTCCTAGTTTTGTCAGTGTAACCATGCAAAAGATTTTAGAATTTTAAGCAGAAATTATGTTCAGCACACAGCAAGTTTCCACAGTTTTTCACACTAGTTTGACAACATCGCACTGGAGGCCAGCATATCCACTAAATTGGACACACCCAGAATCAAGTGATCACTATTACAAGTTTCCACTAATTGCACTCCTTTTTGGGACTTCAAAAAAGTTTTGAAAATTAAGTTGGCAAAAAGACACCGATCGGCCTATTTTAAAAGCTCTTGATTTATTTTATTTCCTAATAAACTGGCCACTACCTCAATATCGCAAATAGTCTCACATTTTTTAATTCATTTTCAATTCCTTAAAATTAGGTTACTCACAGATGAAAGATGTAGGATCAGAATTCCCGCCAACTGGACTTTCATTAAATGTAAAACCCCAAAAGCTTCAGAGAAGCAAGTATCGCAAACAGGCCAAACCTCATCTGTCTATAAGGAGTTAACCTTCAAAACAGGTTTTGAAGAAACTGGGAGACCATCGGGGCCGATGGCCCCAGATAACAGTCACTATACAAACAATCAACAACAGCCAAGGTGTAATAGCCTCAGAACGTTGGCTCTGTTCTGTCTCCACAGATGCTGTCAGACCTGCTGAGACTTTCCAGCATTTTCTGTTCTTGTTTCAGATTCCAGCATCCGCAGTATTTTGCTTTTATATTATTGTTATTAGAGTAATGGACTTGATCAGTTCATATCAACTTAGGAGCCAGAGACATCACACCGGAACAGGGTCCACTGTTTCGCTTGTGGAAACGACATAGGTGCTAAGCACTGACCATCCAAACAGGATGTCTCCAAGAATATGCGTTGATATTTTTGATAACATTTTGTAATAAAGGGGGCAAGGTAGTTGAGTCTGGCACTGCAGTCATGAAGGAGGGTTAAAGATGACCATCCTAATTCAAGACCAACAGCTCCTACCACAGGATCAACTGTGTGGGGGATTGAGAGCATCAGCTGGATCTGAGGGATATTGGGGCTGAGCTTTAAAGATAGTTTTAGGGGCAGCAACAAAATCCTTAGGGGGTTTCAGTTGACGTTTGGTTAGAAATGTGGGGCTTTGCCTGTGGTTTTTTTTATGGAGGTTTTTTATTAATAAGTGCCGTGCAACATCATTACATGAATGTAAAGTTCTTGTATTAGGCATTGGGAGTGTTTTTCTTTTAATAAAAATGTTTGTGGTTGGGCCAAAAAGCCTGTGTCTGTGTAAATTAGTCCTTTATAAGATCCTAAAGTCAAAACCAACAGTAAAGTTAAATGGGAGTGTGCACCTCTTACAGAGATAACACTGATCAAAAGTGATTTTTTATGATAATCTCATTTTCAGCTGTACTAATCAAAAGTTACCACTCTTAAATACAGCAGGGGTATTTTCTGAAGCTTTTTTTAAAATTAAAAATTACACTGTGCCTATTCATAGTGGATTCTACATTTGTTGATGTGGAAATGAATTTAAGCAACAATTTGAGATAAAGCACTTCTCAAGGAATGTTGTGCCTGGCTCGCTTTTGTGCCCAGAGGGCAAACTCTACTCTCTATATATTAATTAAGAAATGTGGACATTTTCCACAAAGATGTACGCCTGATCCAAATCCATCTCCAACTTCAAGTCACTTACATCACTTTGGCAGGTTCTACAATCGTCATCTGGGCATTCGATGGACACACACGTTGGCGGCACAGACCTTTGATTATTTTGTGTTCCTTCTAGTCGCTGTTTTTCTGATGTAATAAAATGCAATTTTTTATAAATGTGGTCCTTAAACACCTGAAAATGATTGCTTAACCCCCAAAATGTCATTGCTCAGTGTTTGATTGCCTGAGCTTTAAAATAGGTTTAAATTTTAAATGTCTCCTGCACTACCCAGAGAGAAGACCTACCTTGAGCAAGCTCCTGTTTCGAATCATTCAGGATAATAACCCATAATGAAAAAGCTCTCGCCTAACATCTCTGTAAAATAAACACAAAGTTCAAGATTACACTCAATAAACTTTATTGTGCATCATTGTTTAACCACAGTGCAAGTTTTCCATCCACAAAGCATGTCATGTTTTACAGTTGACCTTAATCAATGGAAGACAGAAATTTCACACACACACAACACACAAAGCAATGACAGACAGCCAATGCCTCCAGTTCAAACTCTGCTCAACTGCACTCGAATCCTGTCGTGTAAGTGAATGCAGTAAATGTTAAGAGATTTCCTCATATTTAGGCTGCAGAATATTTCAGTGCATTACAAAAGTTTTACATTTAGAAAGTGATGAAGCCTTTAGCTGTGAAATTCTTGTGCCCTAGATTGTGGTGAAAGGAAATGATATCCTAACTTGAAATCCTATTAAAATATTTCTGGTTGTAAAGTTAGGCTCTAAAAGCCCAAAGTTGTCTCTAAAGTCAAACTAGATAGAACTCGTCAACAAGTTCTGCAAATTTAGAGTGGTTTTGTAAATTGTAAGTTACTGCTAGAATACTGTACTCAGCAGGAATAGGCAACTGTGCAGATTTAACAACACTGAACAACAGGGTATTAATGAAATGTTCTTTATTCCACCTCTGATCTCTCAGTACTTGCTTTCTCATTGCAAGCCATAAAGTTGTGACCTGACCCTGTTCTTTCTAGCCTCCAAGCCATGTCCATACTGAAACGTAACATATCTATACTGAAAAGTCCACGTGTACAATGGAGGATCCTCGTCTACAGTGAAGAGTCCTTATACTGAAGAATTCACATGTACACTGAAGGGTCCTTATACTGAGGAATCTTCATCTTATACTTAAATGTTTTTATTCACATTACAGAAGAGTCCTCATCTATACTGAAGGATTGTTATCTACGTTGAGGAATCCACATTTTTACTTGAGATTTCTAGTCTACAGTGAAGAGTCTTTATATTGATTAGCCTTAGTCAGTACAGAAAAACTAACATCTTTACTGAAGAGTGCTGATCTGCACCAGGAAGCTCTTTCTGAAGATGCTGAGCTTATACTGAAAATTCTTCATCTATACTGGAGTTCACCTATTTGCTGAGGAGTTCTCATTTCTCCTGGAGAGTCTTTCATTTATGCAGAAGAGTCGAATCCTGGGAATCAAATATGATGACTACTGGACCAACACTAGCATCCTCCCTCAAGCTGTGTCTATCAGCATCAAAACCCTACTTCTGCGAAGGGGATGGGCTATTGCACCCAGATGCCTGGAAACCTCCTCCCTTGCCAGGTTCTCTTCTCCCAGCTCTCCATTGGCCAACACTCTAAGGGCAGCCAGAAGGAAATGTATGAAGATGCGCTTAAGGCCACTCTATAGCACGGAGCATTAACACTGAAGAACATGGCTGTGGACCATTTGACATGGCTCCACCTGGTCCATCAAGGTGAAAGCCACTTTGAGGCTCAGCGACTTGACAGCAAGGTAGAACAGCAGTGGCAGAGAAAGGAGAGGGAGGCCAACCCAAGGCTGTAAATGCCACTTACCTGCACAACAACATGCCCCCACTGCAGAAGAACCTTTGGTTCCAGAATTCATTCACAGGATGTGGGTGTCACTGGCAAGACTAACATTTATTACCCATTCCGAATTGCCCTCGTGAAGGTGGTGGTGAGCGAGTCACCTTCTTGAACTGCTGCAGTCCATGTGGTGAATGTTGTAACATCTTTGACACAACTGAGTTACTTGCTAGGCCATTTCAGAGGGCAGTTAAAAATCAACCACATTTCTGTGGGTCTGGAGTCTGATGTAGGCCAGGCCGGGTAAGGACAGCGAATTTCCTTCCCTAAAGGACATTAGTGAACCAGATGGGTTTTTATAATAATCCTGAAATTTCATGGTCACCATTACAGATATTGCTTTTTAAAAAAATTTAGATTAATTTGATTTAACAGAATTTAAATTTCTTAGTGGCTGTTTGGGATTTGAACTCATATCACTAGATTGTCAGTCTCTAAATTACTAGCCCTGCTGTACCAACACTAAAGAATCCTTATACTGAAAAATTAATGTCTATACTGAGGAGTCCTCTTCTCTTCTGAATCATTCTGGTCTGTACCAAAGTTTCCATATTTCTACTGAAGGGTTTGCCTCTTGAATCATGAATCCTCATCTTTACTAAAGATCTTTCCTGAGAGCCCAGGCCCACACTGAAGAGTCCTGGGCTTATTCTAATGAGTCCTTGTCTCTTTAGAAGCATCCTTGTCTCTGCTGAATAGTCCACATCTTAAATGAAGAGTCCTCATCCATACTGAAGAGTCCCATCTTTACTAAAGAGTTCTCACCTACACTGAGCAGTCCATGTTTGTACTGAAGTTTGTTATATTATTTTCTGATTATCATCCTCAGTAGTACTGACTAACTTTATAGATGAACCATGGCCAGTAGGACATCCAATGCCTCTAGAATTGTGCATCAGCTAATTCCAGAATATTCAGAAGAGGAAAAAAATGATCATAGTGGAGAGAGAAGGAAAAAAATTAGAATATTTAATGCAAGAAGTTTTATGTAATTATGTACATCCAATAGCATAATATGTTTTTTTTCCCCGCATTGAGCGAAGCTGGATGTTCACACATGTTCACAGTTAATCTACATCCACATCTGTACTGGGTGAATTTCTACATCTGTACTGTGTGAGCTTCCACATCTCTACTGCATGAGCTTCTACACCTGGACTGCATAAATTTCTACATCTGTACCGGATAAATTTCTACATCTGTACTGGGTGAACTTCCACATCTGTACTGGATGAGCTTCTACATCTGTAGTGGGTGAATTGTCAACAAATAGTGGAGATTTAAACGAGGACCAGGAACCCCCCGCTGTTCCTGAGAGTGAGTTATTCAGCAGGTGAGACGCCCCCTCTCCTACACATTGATTACAGAAGTAACCTGTCAATGCAAGCTGGATAGTGCAGTAAGCCCCGAGGCAGCGCGGTTTCACAGTGGTTAGCATTACTGCCTTACAGCGCCAGGGACCCGGGTTCGATTCCTGGCTTGGGTCACTGTCTGTGTGGAGTTTGCTCATTCTCCTGCATCTGCATGGGTTTCCTCCGGGTGCTCTGGTTTCTTCCAAAGATGTGCGGGTTAGGTAGATTGGCCATGCTAAATTGCCCCTTAGAGTAGCTAGGGTAAATAGTGGGGTTATGGGGATAGGGCCTGGGTGGGATTGTGGTCGATGGGCCGAAAGGCCTCCGTCTGCACTGTACGATTCTATGATTCTATGAATTGAGAAGAAAGCAGGTCACCAAAAATACAGCCCAACAATCTGCGGCTTTGCTCCAGCATCAACGAGAAAGGAAAGTTGGGGACACACAATGAAAGCAACCTTCCCCACAATTACCCAAGTGCTTGCGCTCAGCCAAGAACCAGCCAATGTTCCAGAAGCCTGTACTCCTCACATTCTCCCCGGTCAGGCAAGAAATGAATGGACAGCATGCTCAGGAGTTAAAACACCTGGGATCTGCTTTCCGAAACAGAATATAATGTATTGTCACCAAAAGAGGAAATGCTGGAAAATCTCAGCAGGGTCTAGCAACATCTGTGAGGAGAGAAAAGAGCTGACATTTCGACTCCAGATGACTCTTTGTCAAAGCTGGTCAAAGCATTGACAAAGCTTTGACAAAGGGTCACTTGGACTCGAAACATCAGCTCTTTTCCCACCTTACTGATGCTGCCAGACCCTGCTGAGATTTTCCAGCATTTTCTCTTTTGGTTTCAGATTCTAGCATCCGCAGTAATTTGCTTTTATATAATGTGTTGTTGCACACTTCCCAAGTTCCTACTGTCCACATGAATAAGATGGTACTCACTGTTACAGTAAAGGTCAGGCAATAGAGAGTGACAGATAATGGATAAACATTGAGAAAGACAGATCAGAGCTGATTCTTTAATCCAGTGGTTCCCAAAGGGTGCGGCGCGCCACACTGGTGCGGCGAGAGGATGGCGGGAAGATTCAAGGACAATCAAAGAAACATTTAAACATAGTTTAAACAAGCATTATTTTATACTTTCTGGATGTCCCATGATCATATTATAAAGTAGTTGTGTTCTATGTTATGAATCAAGCACTGCTAGGAGTTTTTTTTTGTTTTTGAATGTATTTCTTATCAATAAAAAATTCGGTGTGGCGCGAGCAAGTTTTTATTCCGAAAGTGCGGCCCAGTGAAAAAAGTTTGGGAACCACTGCTTTAATCTCACACTCCCAGCAAAAAGACATGCTGTGGGGGGGCGGGGTGGGGGGGGTGGGGGGGCGGGGTGGGGTGGGGGGGGGGGGAAGGGGGGGGGGCAGCGAAATGGAGCTCAAAGCTACAGAATACAATGTTGTGTTCTTGTCTCCCACCCATGCTGCTTGAAAGGGTGACTTCCCCAGGAGGGCACACAATTTCAGAATTGCCCCGTTACAGAACTAAAATGCAGCAAGGCAAATATAGCGAGACAGACAATCAAAAAGAGACACAGATCGAAGAAGACAGCAGGTAAAACAAGGAAAGAAACAAGGTCACGCAGATAGAAAAGAGCACAAAGGTCATAAAGAGAGAAAGACAGAGAGGCAACAGAACAGATAACAACTAGGAGCAGGCTTGTTGGTATGTGCATGCACTGAATTCCAATCACACATTGGTATGGTCATGGCATTATTTACAGTGTAAATTCAGTAACAAATTAAATAATTACATAATAATTCCATTCACACAGCAACTCCACAGGCTGTAAAAGTTATTAAGCCTCTTGGAGTAGCTCATATCACATTAAAAATCAGGATAACCCTTGCAGGCCGATTGTCCCATACATCCTTCAACTATGAGTAACAATTACAGTCTATCCAGTCTCTCTGTGCTTTGTTGCCCCGTCACGGCAACAAGAGACCTTTGATTTCTTGTTACTTTGCCTTCTCCAGCGATCATAGTAGTCTTCATGCCAGTGCTTCTCTCTGAATATATTGCACTGCCCTGGCCTCCTATTGCCATATTGGTGCTAGTGACTCAGACACCGGCACTTCTTGTGTTTTGCCAGTGGAGAGTTGATTTCCTTCACTAAATTTCAAAGCGACTGCTCCATCTTGACGAGGTGATTGAAAGAGTTTTGGAGACAAATGTGGATGTTGAGCGCTGTCGCTTTGCTGTTTGTCACGGGCTTGTACCATCAGTTCTTGAGGCTGGCTACTAGGCCTCCCTGTAATGGCGGCTCCTCTGTCAGAAATGGTTTGATCTTTCCCCCGAGTTGCTGGGTTTTTGAGAGTAATTGGGGCTGAAAGTGAAAGTGTGTCCCTCAGGTTGCTTGCTGGGTTCTGGCTGTTTCCTGCAGTGGCTTTGCCTCCTGGCAGTTTGAGTTGTTTGGGGACTGACACCTGAGCTCCTCTGGGCGAAGGGCTGCGGCTTTTGCTTTTGTGCTTGGAGCCTACCGTGAGGTTGAGACCCTGCAGGGATTTTGTTATTGGTGCGACAGGGCTCTTACTCCGACTTCGGCTGTGCCTCTTCTTTGTTTTGCCTGGGCTGGGGCTGCGGGACTTGGGTCGAATCAGCTTCAGGGTACTCATCTCTTCTCCATCAGAGCTAGAATCAGAGCTGTCGGATTTGCTGGAGTTGGAACTTGTGGAAGGCAGAATTATCTAAGGGAAAAATAGGAAATTTACTTTGAATTTGTCTGCATATAATCTTTACATGCTTGAGTAAAGCAGGAAAAAAGCTGGGGTCTGTGTCTGACTGCCACCTCATACAAAGATAGTTGGGAATTAATCATTACAAGTCTGAAGTGCCGCACATCCCACTGGAGACTGCACTTGCCTCCTGTACCTTCCTGAAACGCAGAGCAGTCCCTCCAAATCATTTGGCAAGAGTGCCCATATACCTTCAACTTTCTTTCATGTTCCTGGTTTAAAATATTAAAACACAATTTTAATATCAGAGCACACAGTGTGTAACACAAGGTGGTCAGATGTAATTCTCATTTTCTGCGTTTTGCAAACTTCACTGTTGTAACTTGACTTGCGAATCAAAAGATTTTAGATTCAGGTCCCACTAGTAGAGGCTGACACTCCAGTGCAGGACTGGGGGAATGCAGGAGGAGACATGTTTTGACTAAGACACTGAACTGACACTCCCATCTGCCCTCTCAGGCCAGATAAAAAATCCTGTGACACTATTTCAAAGAGGAACAGGGGAATTCTCCCTTGTGTCCTGACCAATACCTATCCCTTAACCAACATCTAAGGGCAGATTATCAAATTGTCATCACATTGCTGTTTGTGAGAGCATACTGGGTAAAAATTGATTGTTACATTTCTTACATTCCAACAGTGACTCCACCTCGAAAGGCCCTCATTGTCTGGAATGCTCTTTGGGATGTCCTGAAATTGTGAAAGGTCCAATATAATTGCAAATATTTCTCGGTGACATTGGGGAAAGAAACTGTTTCCAAGTGATTGTTACATTCCTTCAAATGGTTGTCTTGAGAAGCAATGTTGGCCAAAATTGACAGCTGCCCATGCAGCTTCTCTTTCCCATACTGACAAGTCCGTCATTCATAATGTACTTCAGTGCAGTTTTGTTTTTGGTAGACTAAGTTCACATATCACCCCAGTCTTTTCAAAGGGATCTTCCTGGCCTGTTCGCTCAGTTACACATTAGATAAATTCACTGAGTGGTTGTGGGAGCCTCGGGAATCATTGACAAAGCCAATTGGTTGAGGTGACAGGGATTTCTGGCGTCCAGAGTCAGGACCTTCAAGAGAGGATGGGAGAAAATTCAATTTTGTAACACAGTTTTCCTTGTCATTAGCAGCCTGTGTCCAGGTTTCTGGTGATGATTTAAGCTGTTTACCAATATGTCACTACTGGCACAGAAAATCAAGGCCATCGTTACATAACTAATTGCGAGTGCAATCACCGAGCACATACCCAATTCCAGTCTCTCTACTGCACAGGAAAAGTTGTCACTAAATTGCCAAATTAATTACTGGTAGACTGGCACTAGGCATGACATCTCCTGGGCCACCAAACCTGGACATTACTGCAGTCATCTCCATGCAGTGTGATACCCAATTGTGAAAAACACGCTTGCATACAGAAACACAAACACATGCAGCAGAGACAAGTCGAAAGCATTGAGGGCAGTTCTTGGGCTGCATCTTCTGACCTGGAAGGGTTCAGTCACTCCCACAATGGTGTTGAAATTGTTGCTGTAGTAGCATAGGATGTACTCTCCAGTGCCCTTTGGCATGGACTCCTCACTGAACATGACCTGCAAAGAGACGGAAGAAATTCCACAACAGATAATAGCAGGAACTGTTATAGAGTGCATCTTGCTTATGGCCTTTGCTGAAGTTTCTCTCCATTCTCTCTTTCCCTGAAGAAGTTGACTCTGGCTGGGTGCCAGTTGCCTTACTGCAGCGGAGTAACATCAGGCTATTCACTGTGGAGGGCATTACAGTTGAGCCCAACTCAATGGCCACATCTGCAGAGATCATTGGACTGAGTTTTTGCCTCTCATGGCACAGGGTGAAGGGTAACTGCTGCTGGAGCCTGGGTTACCTCTAATCAATCAAAACATTTAAGGAGGGAGATATTTAACTTTCATTTAGGAATGAAGTATACCTGGCATTTCACCATTTGAATGTACCATGTGGACTGGGGTGGGGCAGCACAGAGCAAGAAGGTCAATTCCTGGTATATTGTGAGCTAGTTGATCTCAGGGTAAGCAGAATGTTACCTAGACTCCAAAGGTTAAGGTTTGAAGAGAGTTTACACAAGTTAAGACTGTAATCCTTGGGGTTTAGAAGGCTACAGGTTATTTGGTCAAAGGTTTTAAGATTTTAAATGGAACAGATAGCCCAGATAGAGAGAAACAATTGTTGCTGGTTGGGGAGTCCTGGGCGAAGCAGCATGGACTCAAACACAGAGCCAGATCTTTCAGGAGTGAAATTAGGAAATTAGAAAAACCTATACATGCTAGAGGAGGTAGAAGTTGAACTCTCTTTCACAAAAGGCAATTAATGTTAGATCGATTGTTCATTTTAAATCTGAGATTGATAGATTTTTGTTAACCGAGGTTATTAAGGAATGTAGGGAAAAGGCAGGTACATGGGGCTAGGCTGCAGATCAGCCATGAACTCACAATGGAAAAGATTTGAGGGAGCATATGATCGTAAGAAATAAGAGTCGGAGTAGGCCATTTAGCCCATCATGCCTGCTCTATCATTCAATCAGATCATGCTGATCCATTTTCCTGCCTGTCCCCATAACAATCAAGTCCCTTGTCAATCAAAAATCTGTCTAACTCAGTCTTGTATATATTCAGGACCCAGCGTCCACTGCTCTCTGTGGAAGAGAATCCCAAAGACTAATGACATCAGAGAAGAAATTGCTCTTCATTTCAGTCTTTAATGAGAGACCTCTTACTTTTAAACTGCCCCCTAGTTCTAGATTCCCCCACAATAGGAAACATGCTCTCCGAATCTACCCTGTCAAGCCCCCTCAGAGTCTTAAATGTTTCAATAAGAGGGGGTAAATGGTCTAATCCTGTTCATACTTTCTAACTATTGCAGTGACAATTGACACGATTGTCACTAGAGGGGAAAACCTGCCTGGATTTCTGTTTCTGATCATTGAAACTTCCACCTTACCAGTACAGAGCAACGGGCACTGAGCACGGTACCCAGCATGAGTAAGTATTGGCCAGAGAAAAGGGATTGGTTACATGTTGGGCTAAATGGGTTGTTCACAGTGATATTTGTTCTTGTGTCTTTTTCACCATAAGATATATGTGGCCAAAAGTTCAATAAGTTCTTGAAATATTGAAATAGCTGTGATCTAGAAATTACAGCTGGAGGCATCCAAATCAACTTCTTGGTGTGCTTCAAAGTGAGAAACCTCGGGTGCGGCACACTTCAGATTCTACACTGCCCCAAGAGCAGCTTCATTGGACTGTACAAAATAGCTAATTTAATGTCAAATTATTTTTTGCAGTGCATTTTTGTGCAGTGAGTTCACACCAATTTCAATCAGGTTGTCCAAACTGATTTTGGATAGAGCTCTGACAGCATTAGATGTGAAAATTTGCATCTAAACATAAATTAAAACATGGAAATAGGCAATTCAATCAAACCAGTCCTCTTGATATTTATCTTCCTTGTGAGCAAATATTCCTAATTATATGTAACCACATTGTTCCTAGATTCCCTTATCCTTAATTCAATGTAATTGTGAAAGCTGACATGGTTTCTGCCTTGACCACTAATCCTTTGAAACAAATATACACATCAAGTTAAAGTTAATTTATTAGTCACAAGTAAGGTTTACATTAACACTGCAATGAAGTTACTGTGAAAATCCCCTAGTCGCCCCACTTCGGCGCCTGTTTGGGTCAATGCACCTAACCAGCACGTCTTTCTGACTGGGAGGAAACCGGAGCACCCGGAGGAAACCTACGCAGACACGGGGAGAACGTGCAAACTCCACACAGACAATGACCCAACCCGGGTCCCTGGCGCTGTGAGGCAGCAGTGCTAACTCTTCTATCACAAATCTCGCCCGCTGAAGCAACCTGGCTTTTAAATTGGATTTGAATCTGTAAGGCAGAAGAGATGTCTATGTTTAACCCACCACATTACCCCCATTCCACACCCCAGGACACAATGAGTTTACTTCCAGTGTTATCGGGGAATAATTGTGTGGCAGCAATTACCTGATAGCATTGCTTCATAGAATCGGCTTCATCATGCTTTGCCCAGACGTATGTTACATAGTCCTTGTGATGTTTAAAGCCAACCTGTAGGTATGGATCAAAAAGAAAAGCAAAAGAGATCTGTTGGATTTTCTTTGCAGCTATTTATTTTTTCTTCAGTTGCCGCTGGCTCCATGTTTAATCTGATCCAGAGCACAGCCTGCATTACTGCCTCACAATTTCCTGCAGGAATACAAACTAAGATTTATGGTTGTGAAATTAATTATATTCATTTTTTATGGCTGGTGTCAGAAGTAACATTAGATTTCAAAAGGGTAATGCTTTTTTTACTGTTGTTAAACTGGCTGTTAAATAGCAACTGCTGGCAATTTATTACAGGAGGCTACTGGGGGAGTCCGAGCTGTTGGAAAACTAAAGCTGTCTCCAATCTCTGAACGGCATTCCTTCTTTCCCTTCCTGTTTACACAGCAAGGGAGGCGAAGAAAAATACATTTCTCAGTGCATCAGCATATTTAGAATACAGATCGCCTTCTCATTTTAACATTGAATTAATGGCTCTGTTACCTTAACCACATCCTAGGCAAGGTTGCACAGATCAGTGAATCAGGAAAGGTGACCCCATAAGATGGTGTTTTTGCCTCTGGCATAATAACATTTGTCCAGAGATACCAATAGAACTCAACTCTTTCGATGGGTATTGGTGCCATGGCAACAACCCCATGGTGCCATAGCAACAATGTCATCTCCTCATGTGGATCTCAACTATCAAAACCAGGGCATCTGTGGGAGAAGTGCCAGTTAAATGTAACATTTAACACATTATCAGACTACAGATTCTCTCCTCCACTCAGGGTGAACTGACCTCTAAATATAATACTGTGGCCTGTCACAGTGTACACCAAGACAAATGTTTTGTTGTACTCGTTCTTAAGATGTCTCGAGCTGGAATTTATCATCCATCCCTAGTTACTCTGGAAATGTAGAGATGGGTCTTATTCTCAGCCACTGCACTGATACAACTGAATGACTTGTTAGGCTGCTTCAGAGGGCACTTAAGGGTCAACTACATTGGTGAGGAACTGGAGGTATGTATAGAATGGTAGGTCTCAAATGGCATGGTTTGAGAATTTGACTATTCCCAATATCCCCAGACTCGACCTACTGCTCCTGTGTAAGATTTTGGATTCCAGAAACACGAGGCAATCCATTTTGTAAAACGGCAGCTATGTGAAATATCAATGGGCAGAACCTTCCCATGATTTGTCAGAGTGTCAGGCTCGGAAGAGGTATTCGGTGTAGTTGCTCCATGCCCTGTCGTCAATAGCCAGGCCGCACACTGAGCCTGGCATGTATCTCTCCAGATGCACAGCCAAATTTTCAGACCAGATCTTGAGCCACTCTGACAACAAAAAAAAACTTCTTACAACAAAAAGAAAATCAGGGACGGGGTTTAACTCCATCACTGTGGCAGGGTGGGGTCTGACAGGGCCGGCAGGGCCAGCTCGACAGGGATCTGGGCACTATCTTTAGAAGGGTGAAACACCCCACAGTCCCCCACCACTACCAAGATATCGGGGCTCTCTCTCTCACCACACCCCCCACCCACCCACCCACAGTGCTCTCCCCCCCGTCACTGCTAGCTCCCCCCATCATTACCAAGTCCCCCCCCCTCCAAAGGCTCCAGCTCACTCCCCAACTCCCTCCCCGGCCCTCAACACCACACATTACCCCTACCTGCCAATGGGGCATGATGTCATGTCAGCGAGGTTTGAATATTCAGTGATGGGGGAATCGTGTAACAGGTTGGCCCTTTACTGATATGCAGATTCATTAAAATGTATTTAAATTGTGGGCGGGCACCTCATTACATCACCAATGGAGGACGGGGAGAATTGGAAAACGAGATCTTTCCAGCGAGAATCTGATTTCCAGACTCCCACGGTATTTTGCACCTGCGTCGCTGTTCTCCCTGACGACAAACATGGGCACATAATTACCCCCATCGATTCTGCGTTGCTATCTTCCCTCTCATCTATGAAAATACAGGAATCCCTGTAGATATGAATGTCTGTGAGATACAACATTCCCACTCCAGCCTGTTTCTGGCCACTGCTGGCCTTGTAGAATTAGGCAGTAGATAGCTTACCCTGTACAAACCAAGCCAGTCCCACGAGCTCTTGGCAAAAGAGCTCGCCATCCTGTATCTGACCACCGCGTCCGACGGTTTGCACCATTCATCATCTACCTGGAGCTGAATCAAAGGGGTCTGCATTTTATGGGACAACTACAAAACAAATCAGAAAAATAAAGAAAAACAGCCTTGAGTGAAATATGTTTGGACAAATAGGAACATAGAAGCAAAAGCAGGTCATTCAACCCATCAAGCCCACTCCAAATTCAATTAATTCATGTCAGGTCATCTACCTCATTGCCACTAACCCCACATCTCATGATGTTATTAGTATCAAGAAATCTATCAATTTCTATCTTGAACATATTCAATGAGCTTCCACAGCCCTCTGGGGTAAAGGGTTCCAAGATTAGCCATCCTCATCTCAGTCTTCCCCTTATTCTGAGACTCTGTCTCCAGCTCTGGACTCACCAGCCAGAGGAATACATCCTAACCCAACCGCAAGACCCTTCCACAGTCTGAGAACCAAGACTGCTGCTCCAGCCATGGATTCACTGTCCCCAAGGCTTCATACTTTCCACAGGCTCTTCCCCAAGACAACGCAACCCTGAAGTGTGATGTGGTGAAGAACAGAAGATATCAGGCCTGGAAGGGATGGAAAATTATGCAAGACCTGGAAACACCAAACCTCAAGCCACAAGAGCACCCAGCATGATTTCTATTGGAGCCTGGGATGGGTGGATATGAATAGATGCCAATCACGACCAACATCAAGAAGTTTTTCCTAATTTCACTGCTGAAAGCCCTTGTCTGAAAATTATCTCCCCTGATCCTATAGTCGTGGGAATAGTTTCTTTCTATCTACACTGGGACAGCAGAGTAAGGGTTGGCAGGAGGGAATGGGCATTGGAAAGTTCACCCAACTCTGCAGGCAACCACAGGAACCTTCAGTGAAATACTGTGCCGCCAGAGTGAACATCAATATATTAATTGATTACCTCTCACTCCGTGTGAGAAAGTATTCTACACACAGTCTATATATTGCTCCCACACAGCACAGAGACAGCTTTTCTGATCTTGACCCACCTTCAGAGAGAAGATGGCGGTGACAGGTTTGTGGTCACTGATGAGGTACTCCATGTGACTACGATAAACGCGCTGGAGCACTTGAATGTAGCTGTTTTTGCTATCTGGGGATTGGCTCCTCGCCAGTAATGTGGAATTCGCCGAAAGGTCATAGCAGTTGGACATTTTCACTCTCCAGAGAATCCGATCTGTCCAGGCAGGTTTGCGTTTCTTAGAACTAGGAAACATTGGATAATTGGAACAGCGAGTGCTTTCAAATCTTAAAAAACACAATAATGCAGCCTTTACTGTAAAAATCATGATGAAGCCGACAACACTTCTTTATGTGCAAATTGGATGGCAACTTCTAGCCAGGTACACAGTTCAACATGAAAATTATGAATTTATTATACAAAATGCTGACCTTTCACAAGCTGCACAAAAACGACATTTCACCATCTGAACCCCCACTCTCCCATTTGAATATTTTGGCTGTTCTGAGGTTTCTATACTGACGCCGTGGACATTGCTTCTCGGCCTTTTGGCTAAGATCAAGTGTAGTATGGTCGGCAGCCCATGGTCGGCCGCACTTGGTTGAGGTCATTAGGTTACGCTGAGGCTTCATATGTTTCATATGAAGCAATTTTTAAAAGCGGCATCTCGGCCTTTTGGCTAAGATGCAAATCAGCTCAAGTCTTGGAGGAGGAACCTCCCCCTTCTCCAATCAGCTTGGCTCATGTAGATCGGGCCCAGGACAGGGTGGTTTGGTTGCTCGCCCTGTCTTGTCAGCCTGGATTGGAAATGTCTCAACTTGTTGAGACTCTGAATTGGGTTTGATTTGATTGAATTGGAAAAGTATTTTTTTTTTAAATCGCTTCTCGGCCTTTTGGCTAAGATCAAGTGTAGTTTTGCTGTCCTGCACTTGGTTGAGGTCATGAGGTTACACTGAGGCTTCATTTGAAGCAATTTTTTAAAGCGGCATCTAGACCTTTTGGCTAGGATGCAAATGAGATCAAGCCTTGGAGGAGGTGCAACGCGTGCTCCAATCAGCTTGGATCATGTAGATCAAGCCAAGACAGGAAGTGGTGAGCCTGTCTTGTCAGCTTGGATCCGGAATGTCTCACTTCTTGAGACTTTGAATTGGACTTTGATTGGATTGAATTGGATAGAGACAAAAAAAATGGGCTAAACTCACCATGAAATGTTACGACTTGTCCATTATTGTCTATAGAACCTTTAAGTGATGTCATCTAAACTACTGAAAAACAAGCTCTCTAACAATGAAAATTAACATTTATATGTGTGGAGTCTCATTCCTTTAGCTGTTAATTATTTGTTGTGTGTTGCACCGAGTAACCCAGTACATGCTCAGCTATATGATTGAACTAGCTTTATTGACAAAAGACAGAGTGACAGAGAAGACACTACACTATTGTTGGGAACTTGGTTTAAATTTTAAATACATTTTATTTATATTTTTCTTTCTGCCTCTCATCTCTTTTGATCCAATTATCCTTTCCCTCGCTTTATTTCACTTTCTGTACCCAATTTAACCTTGAATTCATTTTTGGAACTAACACTTCCTGTTTCAGATTCTGCATTGCTCATTAATGTTTCTTCAATCTGATTGGTTAAGGATGTGTCTTGGCTTGTTCTTATGTTCTATCCAGGACGCTGTGATGTTTGGATGTCCTCGTGACAGCAACTTTCTGTGCAAGTCCACATGGAAAATCAATGGAGAAATGCTAGCCAATGCTCAAGGCAAAACCTGGCCCTGTATTCTCCTTCCATGGCAAGGTGCAAATGTGGCAGTCAGAACCTGCCAATCCATGACCTCAAGCCATTCCAAAGTGCTTCAAAGCTAATGAACTACATTTTTAAAGTGTAGTCACTGTTGTAATGTAGGAAGCTTGGAAGCAGATTTTTCTGTTTATGAGTGCTAATTGAGTGCTAAGTAATGACCAAGATACCAAAGAAAATTCTCTTGCTCATCTTCAACTGAGACATCTAACATCGCATCTGAATCACAGCACCTCTGGTGATGCAGTGCACCTCGGGAGTCTCATTCTGGATACTGTGCTCAAGTCTCTAGAATGGGACATGGACTCACAACCTTCGGACACACAATGAGAATGCTATCACTAAGCTCTTATTGCAATGCTGTTTTGCCAAGATACAAACACATGCATACAATCTGAACAAGCAGACAGTTAACTGACAGACACAAGGCCTCCAACAACATTGCTCACAATTAGCCATGCACGTAAGGAATTTGAGAAAGCGTTTTCTCAGATGTACCCTTTGCATTGTGTTAGTGTGAGCTTGCAGAATGCAGGAATCAAAGCTACATCACCATCAACCTGTAACAGTGCATGGATACCCCCACTCACTGCATCAGGGGGTTTGTTATCAGAGGGGTACTGAGGCGCTTTGCTGAAATCCATTTAGTGCTTGGGCCTTCTCCAGGCACTTACCTTTATAAACTCTGACAGAGCCAAAGAAGAAGGATTCCAGTCCAACATACGGTAATGCAAAGTGCACAAAGTTGGGAAGCAGGAGGTGAGAGTGGAGGAAGCAAATCAGTTCTTTTATCCAAGGATCTCAGCTTGACGCATTTTCACAAGCATACCTGGCCTTGTCAATCTCTACAATTGGGTTACTGAACTGAGCACCTTTAGTCAATGCAAGAAAAATGGGAGGAGGCAGGAAATGGGAATGCACATGAACTGCTCCCTACACTGGATCAGTCCCCAAGTGCCAGCCTAGCTCGATGGTAAGAAGTATCTGGCCTGCCCAAAACTTGATCTTCCAGTGCAATGAGCTGTCCACAGCTGAGTGTTGCTGACATGGTCCTGGACTATATGCAGAGGGACGCACCAATATTGGGACAGTCGCCATAATGGGGAAAGGCTACAGCTTTTATCACCACAATGTTTTTTCACCACAACCTTATGACCAGCGCTAAGAATGAAAAGATAGGTTCCAATAATTTCCCAACAAAACTATGGCTAAATACTGTGAATTTTCTTTGAAATTTATTCAGATTAAATTCATTTTTCAGTGGATTTACACAATGTATTAAAGTCCAGGAAGTTGGCTGAGTGTTTCCTGTTACTTCGAAGTATTTTGTATACAGAGCAAACAGAGACTGAAGCTACATTACCTGGTGTCAAACGTGTTTGTGCCCACGTCGTATTTATATGTTGGCCTGAAGTTGAGAGGACCTTCCTGAAATCCATTCAGTGCTGGCTCAATCGCCTTTGCAATGTTCAACTGTCAAGAGACAAGCAACATTGTTAACAAGCAGGGCAGAAATAGGGCGCTAAAATTAATTTAATGCAGACTGATTGGTGCCAGCCTTGGCAGCAGTCTCACTTTGAAAGACTATGGATTCCAAAATTTCAGCACATAATCTTGGGTGGTACTTCAGCACAGTGGTGAGAGTCTACTGCACTGTTAGCAATGCTGGACTTTCAAATGAGACATTAAACCAAAACCCCACTCACCTCACAGGAGCCTGTTGACGATACCTGAAAAATAATAGGGGATTCTTCTAGTTGTTTGGCCACATTGATCCCTGAGATAACATTACCAAAGACAGATAACTTGCTTACTGTTGTTTTGGGGATCTTTTGATGTCAAGGCCCTTCAATTAAAGAGCCTGTTCACACTTATAGTGCATACAAATATTGGCCATTGATGTCTGTATTTAAAGTACTGTGAAGTGTGTCACAACACTGGTTAATGAAGAACGATTTGTGTTTTCCTGTTACTTCCATGACATTTAGGATGAGGGGACTACATTGGATATATATTTTGTTCAAATCCTATGTGGTTAAATTCAATTCAAAAATTAAAAAGATTCGGTTATAGAGTTAGATGAAGCTGGTGGAAGAAGGCTGCTGTTGAACAGTTGGGAAAATGGCTTCTTTCTGTGCTGAAGACCGAGTGTAATCTATGTAAATTAGCTAACACATTTCTCCACACGACAACAGCACCTACAATTCAAAATGACTTCATTATGAAGTGTTTTGCCAGAGCCTGATGATGTGAATGGTCCTGGGTAAATGCAAGTTCTTACTTCATTACACCGTTTTATAATGGCTGAGGTGAGAGAGCTTGGACTGAGTTGTACTGTTCCTCTCAGTCACAGTGTAAATGAATGTGATAATGGTCTCCTCTGTCTGTTGTCAGTAAGGGTCAAAATTGAATCAGTTTGGGGGCTATCACAACCTAATTCCTATTGGATATGGATCCACACCAGAAGCCTGTCTCAAATCCAGCACGACTGGTAATCTCACTCAGGGCAGTTGGGGGAATGGAAAAAGATCACACTCAGGCACTTCAGAAACGGGCCTGAGACACAATGTTGAGGGAACATAGAGTGAGCGTTACTCTGCCTCCAACAGGGAGGGTTTCATTTGGCACAGCATGGATATGGAAGAATATTCAATTCCCAGCACTCACATCCCTAAATTTGTTATACATCAATTTATTATGAAGTTCAATAATGATTTAATATAAAGTGGTGCTGATGTCAAGGGCCCTTCAATTAAAGAGCCTGTTCACATTTATAGTGCATACAAATGTAAACCATTGATGTCTGTATTTAAAGCATTGTGAAGTGTGTCACAACTTTGGTTAATGAAGGTGAACAATTTGTGTTTTCCTGTTACTTTCATGACATTTAGAATGAGGGGATTGCATTGGGCATATATTTTGTTCAAATCCTATGCGGTTAAAATAGAGCTAAAGATATTCAGATAAGAAAAATCTATAATTCTGGTTAATTAAATGAGAACCTTGGGTTCATGATCTATTTATTCTTGCTCTCATGAATGTCAATCCCTGGATCGGGTCAGGAGGTAAACACATCACCAATAGAGGGCGCTCGGATCTCACAGGAGTGGCAGATGGTGCTCACACTTAACAATGGTGGTCAATCTTGCAGACCACCCAAAACTGACAGAGCACAGCCAGACCTCACTGCGCAATAAGAGGGTACTCACCGGTCATGATACCAAGAAATGGTTCCGAGAGCCAACCTGAATATTGCCAAACCTGCTGAGTAGTTCCAGCATTTTCCCTTTTTAATTTCCCACAGTCTAGGCTAATGGAATGCTGGCCTTTATAATCTAGAGGACTGGAATACAAGGACACAGAAGTTATGCTGCAGCTGTACAAAACCCTGGTTAGACCCCACTTGGAGTATTGTGAGCAGATCTGGGCACCACACTTTAGGAAGGATATATTTACTTCGGAGAGAATGCAGCATAGGTTTACAAGAATGATACCTGGACTTCAGGGGTGAAGTTATGAGGGAAGATTATACAAATTGGACCTGTTTTCTCTAGAATTTAGAAGGTTGAGGGTTGATCTGATCAAAGTCTTCAAGATATTAACCAGAAAAGACAGGGTAAAGAAAGATAAATTATTTCCACCAGTTGGAGGTTCTAGAAATCAGGACATAGTCTAAAAATTAGGGTCAGACCATTCAGGAGTGATATTAGGAAGCAATTCTACACACAGAGGGTGGCAGGGGTTTGGTTTGATTTGATTTGATTTGATTTGATTTATTGTCACATGTATTAGTATACAATGAAAAGTATTGTTTCTTGCACGCTATACAGACTAAGCATACCGTTCATAGAGAAGGAAACACGAGAGTGCAGAATGTAGTGTTACAGTCTTAGCTAGGGTGTAGAGAAAGATTGACTTAATGCAAGGTAGGTCCATTCAAAATTCTGATGGCAGCAGGGAAGAAGCTGTTCTTGAGTTGGTTGGTACATGACCTCAGACTTTTGTACATTTTTCCCGAAGGAAGAAGGTGGAAGAGAGAATGTCCGGGGTGCGTGTGGCCCTTAATTATGCTGGCTGGAACTCTCTTCCACAAACGGCAGTTGCTATCTTTAAATCGGAGATAAATAATTTTTTGTTAAGCAAAGGTATTAAGGGATATGGACCAAAGGGAGGTATATGGAGTTAGGCCACAGATAAGCCATGATCTCATTGAATGGCGGAACAGGCTCGAGGGGCTGAATGGCCTGTTCCTGTCCCTATGTTCCTTCCCAGGAGTTCTGAAATGAAAACTGAAAATGTTAACTTTGAAATATTAACTCTTGTTTCTCTCTCTTCAGATGCTGCCTGACCTGCTGAGTATTCACAGCATTTTCTGTCTTTGTCACACTGACCTCGTACTGACCTAGGATATACAGTTCTCACACAAGCGCCAAAGGATTGATCGGGACTCTTGAATGTCAAATAGGAGGAAAATCATCGAATGTTTCTGTGCGTTAGTCAGTTAGGGACAAGATTTCATTCCATGGTTCTGCTGCCGCCTGCTGATACAATTTTCTTTTGGGATGTGGGTGTCACTGATAGGGTCAGTATTTGTTGCTCATTCCTAATCACCCTTGCTCAGGCATTTCAGAGGGCATTACGTTGGACCTGGAGTCACATATACACAAGAGCAGATAAGGATGGGTTTTTATGTTGTCGTGGTCACCATTATTAATGGCGAGCTTCATATTCCAGATATATCAATTCAAATTAAAGTTAAAACCCACCAGCTGTCATGGTGGGATTTGAACCGATGTTCCTGTTAGCCTGGGCCTCTAGGTTGCTAGTCTAGTGATATTACCACTCTGCCATCATCTTCCCTTAAAAACACATGAAGAAAGGCTGTTTCCTTGTTGTACAGGATGAGGGCATTGTGTACAATATCCACCCCCAGGTGAATCAGCACTTATGGATAGGGGAGAAAAGGAAAAAATAACTGAAGGTTAAGATAATGTTAAAATAATTAAATCTTAGTTACTCTCTGAACAAATCAGAAAATGAAGCCTGGGTTCTAATGAAGATTCTACACCTGAGTTTTGTCTCCGTTCAATGCTTCTGTACTTTTGCAGTGATTTCTTTTTTGTTTCAGTCGGCTTTTTCAGTAAGGATCAGCCAGAAGGCTTTTGAATTTTCTATTTTTACAATTCCCAAAATGGACTCGTTGTCCTGACAACATGCCTATTTTACAGACTCTATTTCCTTGGGCAATGACAAGATGGGCAGCTCTGTGTCTATGATAGATTCCACTGAGGTAAAGGTTGGCCAAGAGCACAGAGAGGACAGACTGCACTGAGCGAGTATTAACTCTTTGTCCATCGCATTTGTCACTACCATTTCCCATTTTGAGAGACTTGAGGTTCCATTGCAGCCAATGTAATGAGCAGTTGTTGATGTGCTGTTGCCTATTTGTGAAACAACACACAAAGATGTCCCATTGTTTGTACAGGCCAGAAAAGGTGACCCAAATCTCTAGTGACAACCATTACCACACCATGTATTCCACCCACTGAGCTTTCAAGTAGATCTTGAGCATTTTTTTGTTTAAATTCTAGTGGATTTTATATTCATTTTGGTAAGAAATTAACCACTTTTCATTTTTAAAAATTATATCCTATGCCAGACCCGCCCACAACCAGGATTCGACATAGAATAAAACTCCCACTTACCTTCCCAGCCAATCTATTCAGTTCCTACTCAGCTGCCTACTAGCATGGCATCCGCTAGTTAGCTGGCTTCTTTCAGTGAGATTGCCAATGAGAACCAATCAGTGAGATTGTTATTCGCTCATTGAACACTAGGAACTGGGTTGAGATTGGTCCTAAGAGTGACAATCAGATTCTTGTCTTGCATCAGCCTGGGCTGGAGAGAAGTCTAGGACCTTGAGGCGTAAAGTCAGCAGCAAGTTTTTTCTTATTTGTTTTTGGGATCTGAGGATCAGTGGCAAGGCCAACATTTATTGCTCATTCCTTATTGCCCTTGAACAGGTGGTAGTGAGTCACCTACAACTGATTGGCTTGCTAGGTCATTTCAGAGGGCAGTTAAAAGTCAACCAAATGGTTTGGCTGGGCTGGTTAAACACAGTAAGAAGTCTCACAACACCAGGTTAAAGTCCAACAGGTTTATTTGGTAGCATAAGCCACTAGCTTTCGGAGCGCTCGCTGCTCCTTCGTCAGGTAAGTGGGAGTTCTGTTCACAAACAGGGCATATAAAGACACAAACTCAATTTACAAAATAATGGTTGGAATGCGAGTCTTTACAGGTAATCAAGTCTCAAAGGTACAGACAATGTGAGTGGAGGGAGTGTTAAGCACAGGTTAAAGAGATGTGTATTGTCTCCAGACAGGACAGTTAGTGAGATTTTGCAAGCTCAGGCAAGTTGTGGGGGTTACAGATAGTGTGACATGAACCCAAGATCCCGGTTGAGGCCGTCCTCATGTGTGCGGAACTTGGCTATCGCTGTCTGCTCAGCGACTTTGCGTTGTCGTGTGTCGTGAAGGACGCCTTGGAGAACGCTTACCCAAAGATCAGAGGCCGAATGCCCGTGACCGCTGAAGTGTTCCCCAACAGGAAGAGAACACTCTTGCCTGGTGATTGTCGAGCGGTGTTCATTCATTCGTTGTCGTAGCATCTGCATGGTCTCCCCAATGTACCATGCCTCAGGACATCCTTTCCTGCAGCGTATCAGGTAGACAACACTGGCTGAGTTGCAAGAGTGTGTACGGTGTACCTGGTGGATGGTGTTCTCACGTGAGATGATGGCATCCGTGTCGATGATCTGGCATGTCTTGCAGAGGTTGCTGTGACAGGGTTGTGCGGTGTCGTGGTCACTGTTCTTTGGGGAGACCATGCAGACACTACGACAACGGATGAATGAACACCGCTTGACAATCACCAGGCAAGAGTGTTCTCTTCCTGTTGGGGAACGCTTCAGCAGTCATGGGCATTCGGCCTCTGATCTTCGGGTAAGCGTTCTCCAAGGTGGCCTTCACGACACACGACAGCGCAGAGTCGCTGAGCAGAGACTGATAGCCAAGTTCCGCACACATGAGGACGGCCTCAACCGGGATCTTGGGTTCATGTCACACTATCTGTAACCCCCATGACTTGCCTGAGCTTGCAAAATCTCACTAACTGTCCTGTCTGGAGACAATACACATCTCTTTAACCTGTGCTAACGCTCTCTCCACTCACATTGTCTATACCTTTGAGACTTGATTACCTGTAAAGACTCGCATTCCAACCATGATTTTGTAAATTGAGTTTGTGTCTTTATATGCCCTGTTTGTGAACACAACTCCCACTCACCTGACGAAGGAGCAGTGAGCGCTCTGAAAGCTAATGGCTTTCGCTACCAAATAAACCTGCTGGACTTTAACCTGGTGTTGTGAGACTTCTTACTGTGTTTATCCCAGTCCAATGCCGGCATCTCCACATCATGGGCTGGTTAAAGTCAGGAGATTTCATCCCTTGTAGGATATTTGTGAACCAGGTGGGTTTTTATAACAGTCTGTGAGCTTCACCATCATTATTAATGAAACTGACATGCTCTCCAGTGGCCATGGTGGGATTTGAACTTATGTCTCCAGAGCATTAGTCAAGTCACTGATTGATTAATCCAGTAACATAAGCACAACATCATTGTCCTGTTGTGGGACTGGGCCACTTGTTCCCTGAACATACAATAACACACTGGGCCACAATCCTGGTACCTAATTTTGCAAGGCTCGTCATTGCAATAAGTTAGATGATGATGCTGGGTTTGAGGTTCCTGGCAAGAATGTTTGGCTGATTGATCCTACCTGGTCTTTCTCCCACAGAGCAGCCAATTTGTTCTTCTCAATGGCATTTTTCACGAAGCGTATATCGTATTGTTCGATTCGGAAGTTCAGATCACCAAACCAGAACACAACGCTGTACCAAAACACAACAGCTATTATGATTCACCATTGCTGCCCCAACCCCTAAAATCTTCCTTTCATCCTACACTCTTCCAAATTTCACAATCCTTGGGGGCAGTCTTACCGGCTCATTATGCCGATCAGCTGGCAAGCCGGCAAGATCGCAAGAGAGGTAGAAAACAGAGTTCGTGCCCGGTCTCTCATCTGATCAGCCTGGGCTGATTTTAATATTTAAATCCACATTTAAATATTATTAGTGAGTACGGAGTTGTCCGGGCTCACTCACCTTAACGACCTTGCTGGTGGAGGTCCTCACCGCCAAGAATCATGTATGGTCCCCAGCAATTGGGACCAGATGTGATGGCCTCGCCTGTGGGAGTGAAGACAATTGAAGCCCCTCTGGGGGTGAGGGTGGCAGTACCCCCTGGGCAGAGTCAGCCTGACACTGCCAGCCTGGCACTGCCCACCAGACACCCTGGCACTGCCAGCCTGGCACCCTGGCCATGCCCACCAGGCACCAGATAGTGCCAAGGGGTGGTGCCTAAGGGGAGGGTTGGGGCCTGAAGGGGAGGCTGCATGTGGTGAGCTGCACACTCTGTAATCGTGCATGCTAGGGCAGCGATCAACTGGGGGAGGGGAGGAATCTGGGGCGGAGATCAGCCAAGAGGGGGGTGAACGGAGGTGACGATTGGACTGGGGGGTGACGGTGATTGGGGGCGGCAGAGTGGGGGGGGGGGGGGGGAGATGGGTATGAATAGACTCTGTCCACTTCCCATACTGGTGCGTCTCACACTTTGCCTCATTTTTTCTCTAAGTGTGATAAGATTTTAACTTTTCTTTCACCGTAAAAATGAGCATGATCATTTGCCATTTTCATGCTTATTTAGCACTTAGAATTTGTTTGGTAAGTTTGCCCCTCTCCCAACCCTTGTCTTTATTTCTGATCCCACAACAGCCTTCACCCCCACCTTGTCTCTGTTACTTTCTCCAATGCTGCACCCTGTCTCACATCCTTGGCACCACTAAGCCTGTGTTACTTTACACTTCCCTACCCAAACACCCTTTCCCTGCACGCAGGCCTTCCAGCCTTTAGTCTAGAATTCTCCTCCAGCCGAGAATTCTCACCCAAACCCTTCACCTTGCTAACATGGCATCATAGGGCAGGGCAGCACAGAGGGATGCTATTGGTTCAGTAAGCTGCCCCTTATCTTCAAACCTGCTTAAATACTGCCTCTTCCATTAACATCTGTGGTGAATGCCCCTTTATTCTCCTCCCAAAAGGCACTGGATAAAGGATTTATTCTGAGGGGTGAGGTTGACACTTACTCATGATCGAGGACCCCACTGGCAACCGGCCCATTGAACTGCTGCAGCTGTAGAATACTCTCAAAGTTGTCCATTCTCTGTTCAGAGTTCTCCATGTGAGCCGGCAAATGGCAGTTGAGGAAACAAATCATGTGACCACACAGAGACAGTCTGGCACTGACCCCTCCCTTGTTCCCCTGTGACAATGATGAAAAAAGTTGATTATTCACATGGCCGTAGTATCACCAGGTTACGGGGAACCATTGCACAGAGCCATTCACCGACTGTGAATGAAGGATCTGATTGTGATGCATCCTGTTTTTCCATTGGAAATGCAGTGGGATGGGATTTCCGACCACCAATTGCTCAACATGTAGTCCCATCCCAAATCACAGGGTGACGTTGGGGATGGGCAGCCAGTGGTTCCTTAACAGACTGAACAGTAAACATAATATCAATCTTATCCCTCTGCCATTTTAGGATAACTGACCCCCTAGCTCAGATTGAAAACCCTTGACCTCTGAAGTGGGGGGCTTTCAGAAGGTCCAGTGTGAAACCACTGCCCGCTCCCAGCAAGTGTGGCTCCTGTGGTTCTTTCAGCTAATCTGCTGCAGTAGAATTCCTCAGGTCAACTGGGATTGTCCCTCAGACACAGCCAAAGGTTGGATGCAGAATCAAAGGGGCATGACCACAGTCTCTCCTCACCTCTCCCAAAATATGCTCCCATACTGGTGATCCACCCACCCATAGTGACCCAAGTGATGCACAGTGATCCACCGAGTGTCGGATAGTGAGTCACCGAGTGTCGGACAGTGATCCACCGAGTGTCGGACAGTGAGTCACCGAGTGTCGGACAGTGAGTCACCGAGTGTCGGACAGTGAGTCACCGAGTGTTGGACAGTGTGTCATGGAGTGATTGACAGTGAGTCATCGAGTGAACATTTAACTTCCTGCACCAAATCAATCTCAGAATAAAATTAAGGTATACAAACACACATGCTGCCTCCCTGCCACTTCCTTCTCAGCAAGGGCTGTATACACAACATGATATTGTCAAGTCTGCATCAAAGAATAGATTAACCATCTACAGACACCAATTAGAGAATGGGTTCATGTTCATGGACTCTGGAAGAATGAGCTGATTCTGATATCAGATGACAATAAAACAATGTGGGTAGGATATGAACGAGCAGTACCATGAATTGTTTCTGACCTAATGCACTAAAACAAAACTATGAACGACTGTATGACTGAGCAGGGTTAATTGAAGAGCAGCAATCTCAATGAGATGTTCTGAAGCAACCTCAAATTGCCACAGTACTTTCTATTCCCTCTCTGCAAAATGAAATTGCTTCTGATTTTTGTTGTGGGAGTCCAAGTTTATTTTTTCCAGCGGCTGGGATTATTTTCTGGGCGTTTTTGGCAATGATTGGAGTTCGTGCTGAAACTAAAAATGAAGAATGAGCGTGGTGTGACCAAAACAGGTTTACGAGCTGTTAACCAGCACTTGTTTAACTAGTTGATCAGTGTTAGTTTTAAATACTGCTTTCTACAGCTTGCCTCACAGTTTAGTTGGTCAATGCATACATATGTTACTGTCTTATATTAGAAAGGTCAAGTTTTACTAGCCTATGCTGACGTAATTAGTGGTGATAGAGTTGGCCTCAGGACCAATTGGTTCTGCAGAGGGTAAAATCAGCTAGTGGACATGGAGAACCATTGCTGCCCTCTTCCTCATGTCAAGCTTGGCTGTGATACTCTAAGGGTGAAACTGTTACCTCACCCTGAGTGATCAGACTCATGGTCATTTAGTCAAGGCATTGAAAGAACGTTGACACTAGTAAAGTTGTATTCCAGTACCCTCAGGGGCAAGGTGATAAAAGGGAGGCACAGGGGGGCAAAGTACAGAGTGATCACCACTTTGAAGACCACATTCAACTCATCTCCAGTCTGAGAAATGCCCATCTCTGGGTCCACTCCAGGCAGAGTCAGGAGAAGCGGGAATAGAGAAATGGCAATGATGCGAAATAATCACTTTGTGTCTGAGGAAGACACAAGAAATCTCTGAGAATTGGAGATCCAGGGAGACGGGAGAATGACGAATTGAAGTTATTTAGTATTAGGAAGAAGCTTGTGTTGGAGAAATGGGATTGAAGGTTGATAAGTCCCCAGAATCTGATATTCTGTGTCCCAGAGTGTTGAAAGATGTAGCTACGGAGTTAGTGGATGCATTGGTGATCATCCTTCCCAATTCGACAGAGTGCGGAACAGTTCCTGTGGATTGGAAGGTCGCAAATGTCACCCGACTATTTCAGAAGGGAGGGAGAGAGAAAACAGGGAATGACTGATGTTTAGCCTCACATCAATAATAAGGAAAATGCTGGAATCTACTGTAAAGAATGTGAGAAATGGACATTTGGATAAGGATGATGTGATTGGACATATTCAACATGGATTTATGAATGGGATATCACATTTATCGACACGATTGCAGTTTTTTGAGAATGTTACTGACAGAATTGATAATCAGGAGATGGTGGATATAGAATAATTATAATTTCAGAAGGCTTTTGACAGAGTCCCCCGCAGGAGGTTGGTTAGGAAAATTAAAGCACATGGGATAGGGGGGAATATTCAGGCATGGATGAAGCATTGGCTGATGGGCAGAAAACAGAGGAGGAATAAACATTGGCAGGCTGTGCCTAGTGGGGCACCGTAAGGATCAGTACTTGGGGCTCCAGATGTTCACAATATTTATCAATGATTTAGATGTGGGGACCAAATGTAATGTTTCCAAGTTTGCAGTTGACACAAAGCTCGGTGGGAATGTGAGTTGTGAGGAAGATGCAAAGCTGCTTCAAGAGGATTTAGACAGACTTTGTCTCTCAGTGTCTCTCTCAATCTGCGTCTCTCTCTTGTTCTCACTCTCTGTCTATGTCATCTGTTAATCTTTCCCTCTCGAAGAGTCAGCCACATTGCTGTGGCTCTGGAGTCACATGTCGGCTAGACCTGGTAAGGACGGCAGATTTCCTTCCCGAAAGGACATTAGTGAACCAGATGGGTTCTCTCCAAATTAACACCTCCTTTTCCTCCAATTAAGATACTTCGTAAAACCATCTGGCCAAAAGTTTGGGACATGTGACCCTAAACTCTCCTGTGACTCGGGGTCAGATTTTTCACATTAAGGCTCCTGTGAAGCTTTTTGGGATGATACTGTTGAAGGTGCTGTATGCAAGTTGTTGTTGTACATATCTGACTCTCAGCTTCTGTCCATGTCCAGGACACTGCAGGTAAGAGCCGTGGGGTTATGCTGCAACTGTACAGGACCTTGGTGAGACCACATTTGGAATATTGTGTGCAGTTCTGGTCACCTCACTATAAGAAGGATGTGGAAGTGCTGGAAAGAGTGCAAAGGAGATTTACCAGGATGCTGCCTGGTTTGGAGGGTAGGTCTTATGAGGAAAAGTTGAGGGAGCTAGGGCTGTTCTCTCTGGAGCGGAGGAGGCTGAGGGGAGACTTAATAGAGGTTTATAAAATGATGAAGGGGATAGATAGAGTGAACGTTCAAAGACTATTTCCTCGGGTGGATGGAGCTATTACAAGGGGGCATAACTATAGGGTTCATGGTGTGAGATATAGGAAGGATATCAGAGGTAGGTTCTTTACGCAGAGAGTGGTTGGGGTGTGGAATGGACTGCCTGCAGTGATAGTGGAGTCAGACACTTTAGGAACATTTAAGCGGTTATTGGATAGGCACATGGAGCACACCAGGATGATAGGGAGTGGGATAGCTTGATCTTGGTTTCAGATAAAGCTCGGCACAACATCGTGGGCCGAAGGGCCTGTTCTGTGCTGTACTGTTCTATGTTCTATCACCGCATCATCTTTGACCTGACTGATCATTTTTAGAAGATGAAGATTGTGATTTGCGACGGAGAAAGATCAGACAATTCCTCTAAATCCAAGGTTTTTGCCCATTAGGACTTTGAGGCTTACCCAGTATCCACCAAGCCCGGTTCTGGTGCAGTCAGTTTGGATGTCCTGCAGATTAGGAAGGAGATAGTACTTGGCAAACACTAGGAGTAGCTGCCCCTGCATCCTCTCGGAGGTCACCTAAACGAGGAGACATAAATACGATATATCTACTCAATATTACAATACAATATCTTCTATTTAACATAGAAATATCATCCACAGTGGAGTAATTGAGACAAAAATGAAAGAGGTAGTTGGTGAAAGGGACAGTTTTTCGGGAAAGTCTAAAAGGAAGGCAGGGAGGTGTAGGAGTTTAGGGAATAAATTTGAGGGAGTGGGGCATAGGCAGCTGAAGGCAAGGTTGCCAATAGTGGGGGAAGACAGGGAGGGGATTGTCAAGAGAGCAGAGTTAGAGATACTGACTTCAGAGGGTAGAGATTACAGAGGTCGGGTGTACAGTTTTGGTTGAGCTGATGAAGCTAACAAAGGGTTGGTTAGGTGAGAATTGAGGTCTGAAGATGTTAAGCGGCACAGATGAGGGATGACCATAGGCAGGAGCAGGATCAGGTGATTTTACAGAGACGATCTTTGTAACAGAGGGAATATTGAGGTCAGAAATGTAGTTTTGTTTCAATCAGGACACTGAAGTTGTGGGAAGTCTGATTCAACCTGAGACAATGGATAAGAAGAGGATAGAATCAGTGATCAGAATAAGGAGTTCATGGTGGGATCCCAAGACAATAGATCTCAATTTTACCAATTTTTAGCTGGAGAATATTACAGCTTATCTAACACCAGAAGTCGGACAAGCAGTCTGACAGGTGTTACAGTCCCAACAGAGATTGATGACCTTTAAAAAGATATTTGAATTTCCAGTGACTGACTGGAAAGATCAGACAACAAGATTTCAAGTTTTAAGACTTTTACTCGACAAAGAAACTAACAGCAACATCGACTAAACACTGTTTCAATTACCAGCTTATATTCTAAATTACAGAAGTGTTTCCCCATTTAACTTTTAAAACAACCAAAAATCCCCCTCCATTATTTCATCGCTTAAGTGACACTTCATTTTCCACGAACCAGTCCAAAGCTATTTTCAGTTCCTGATAGCATGCTCCCATTTTGCTTTTGCAGTCGGATAATTTCTAATGCCCGAACTTACTTTTACAGTTTGGGTTATTCTGAAGATTCCTTCCTTCAGCCAAACTCAGGCAATTCTTTTAGCCTTGTTTAAATTCTCATGAACTTGGTCTCTTCAGTCTGAGTGTGAGCTCCCTCCTGCGTTCTGCATGGTGAACAATACGGACTAGCTGCCTCTATGTGTCAGCTTTTCCTCTCAGATTCTTGCAGACTGACCATGTCTGAGAGGTTCAGGAATATCTTTCGGAAACCCTCTAAGCCAATACTACACTGGCTTTCCAGGCAATGGGAGTCACAAGTGTCCAAGTAGTAGTACTAATTAGCTATCCTTGGACCCCCCACAACTATCTTGAAATTAAATAAACAGTTTGATTATAAAACCTGATATTCCTAACACTTCCCTATGAGACTTGGAGACCAATAGTCCATCCACCATTAGCACAGGTAGTTCCAAAAGTTAGCAAACTTATAAACTTCCTAGTTGTCACACAGGACAGAGGGTACAGCAAGTAAAGAGCTATGTGTTGTAAATATTTACAGGTAAGGTAGTGTATTGGATATATTACAAGATTACCAATCCAGAAGTTTAGGTTAAGAGCCTAGAGATGATGAGTTCAAATTGAGCAATGGCAGTCTGAAAATATGAATTCAGTTTGGGTTAAATCTTGAATTCAAAGCTGGTATCAGTGACCGTGAAGTTATCGGATTGTCAGAAAATCCCAGCTGGTTCACTAATGTCCCTTAGGGAAGGAAATCTCTCTTCTTTATCTAGTCTGGCCTATACGTGACAAACCGACATGATTGGCTCCTGTCTTCCCCCAGGCAGCTTCGCTGATGGGCAATAAATGCCAAACGTGTCAACAATGCCCACATCCAAAGCACACAGGTATTTATTCATTTATTAGTGTCACTAGTAGACTTACATTAACACTGCAATGAAGTTCTGTGAAAATTCTCTAGTTACCACACTCTAGTGCCTATTCGGGTACACTGAGGGAGAATTTAGCATGGCCAATGCACCTAAGCAGCACATCTTTCAGATTGTGGGAGGAAATCGGAGCACCCGGAAGAAACCCATGTAGACACAGGGAGAACTCTGCACAGACAGTGACCCAAGCCGGGAATCGAACTGTGAGGCAGCAGTGCTAACCACAGCAAGTAATTAGAAAATCTAATAGAATGTTATAATTTATTATGTGGGGAATTGAATACAGAAGTAGAGAGGTGATGCTTCAGTTGTAGAGGGCACATTTGGAGTATTGTGTACAGTATTGGTCATCTTGTTAAAGAAAGGATATGAATGTGTCGGAAGCAGTTCAGAGAAGGTTTACCAGACTTAATGCCTGGAAAGAGTGGGTTGTCTTATGAAGAAAGATTTGATAAGCTAGACTTGTATCCACTGAAGTTTAGAGGCAGTAAAATACCCTGAGGGGTCTTGAGAGTGTGGATGTGGAGAGGATATTTCCTCTTGGGGAAAGAATCTAGAACTGGGGTCACTCTTTCAAAATAAGGGGTCGCCCATTTAAAATGGAACTGAAGTGATATTTTATTCACTCAGTGGGTCATGAGTCTCTGGAACTGTTTTCCTGAAAAGGTGGTGGAAGCAGAATCTTTGAATATTTTTAAGGCAGAGATGGATAAATTCTTGGTAAGCAAGTGGGTGATAGGATATTGGGGGTAGATGGGATGCAGATTTGAGGTTAGCCAGGATATTATTAATGGCGGAGCAGGTTCGAGGAGGCGAATGGCCTGCTCCTGCTCCTTGCTCAGATACTCATATGAAGCAACAGGGCTTATATCTTTATAAACTTACCAGCACGTAACCAAAGGGACTCAGTGTGTCCATAAAGAGCTCACTCCATTGGTCAGTGAAGATAGCATCCTTCAATCTTTTATTTATCATTGAGTTCACTTCCTGCAAACTTCAAACAGAAAAAGATCGTTACCAAATTCTTTCAAAGGAATTAATTGCTTTCCCAATTCTCTCTCTTCCTCTCCTGAAAGTGGTCCCTCTGCCACAATCCGTAGGTGCTGTCAGCCTTCTGCTGCCTCCAACCATGTGACTTTTCTTGATGTGTGTGTTATTTATTTCTGGGTGAACATTATTGCTGAGTCTGATCTCCCTCAAGTCCACTCAGCCAGAAACAGAAAATCAAATCTGCCAGACTTCCCTACCTTGATCACTGCCTGTGACTCTTGCAGGATATTCTGCAGGTTGGATGAGATAGGAATAGGGTCACTGAATATTCAAACCTCGCCAACATGAAATCACATCAGCGAGTTAACAACAGGCTTTGAAAGATGAGATTCAGTTGAGGGGATCTCCCTGGGGGAGCAAAGGTAAGTATAGTTTCTGGGGAAGAAGGACATGCCCAACGGGAGGATATTCCCACAATGATGTGGGCGAGGAGGGGGGAAAGAGGGGAGAGAGAGCCCCTAAAGATGGTGACAGTGGGGGAGGAGCCCCTGATGATTGTGCAGGGGGGTGTTGAGGAGTTCCACTTCAATGCTGATCAGGGCATCCTTTAAAAAGAGTGCCCTGATCTCAGGCCCCGCCCCACTGACCTTTTCTTTTACTCCGAGAGACTCAAAATCTGGCCAGAGAGCCAGTTTTCAATCCAGGGCTGCCATTTTGAAAAGCTATGGTCAGATTCCACCCAACCTTTCAGTCCACACCCTGTTCAGGAGTTTACTCACACTACATCTGACAATATCCATTGTCAGCTTTCATGGGGGACCCGAAAAGCCTTTCTCCACACTAACTGGGTGTTACCAAGAGATCTATTACATTTGCCATCCATCAGTATCTCCTAGGAGAGATATCTCAAGTGGCAGGCTTCAACTAATTATATGAATCTTCTTACACTTGCACAAAATGCCAATAAAAGATAGGATTCCAGAGGAGGCAAACAGGAGTTTGGAGAGCTGATTTCCTCCCAAGATAGGCTACTGGGCTGGTGGAGAGACTCTTGCTATGAGAGATAATCAGCTTGGTGAAATAGAGCAGACCAAGGCAGTTGCCAGGGCACTCTTGTGAAACAGGAGATAACCAGAATCTCCCTCACTCTACCATTAGATGTTCTCCTCAAATATTCTTATTTTATGTTATCCTATCTGCAGATCCATCATTGCAATAAGGATGCAAAGGATGATGGTTAGGAAGAGAATGATGCCGACAATACCATGTAACAGGCCCTGGACACAGCAATCAACACCCTCAATGTCACTCCCAGGCACTACCTCAAATACCTCCAACAGGAACAAGGAAAAAAAGACTTGTAATGAATTAGCACTGTTCACAACCTCAGAAGGTGCCAAACAAGTTCATAACCAATGAAATAATTTTGAAACATAAACACCGTTATAACAGCCAATTTTCACACAGCAAGCTCCCACTAACAACAATAGTGGTAATGAGCAGATCATCTGGGTTCTTTTAGGTATTGTTTGAGGTATAAATATTGGCTGGACAACAGGAAAACTGTCCACCTGAAAGAGCAGATAGATGAGGTCTCGTTTAACAACTAACCTCCCACAGTGCAGCACTTCCTCAATCAGGGCAGATGGTGGAATTTGAATTCAATAAAAAATATCTGGAATTAAGAATCTAGCGATGACCATGAAACCATTGTCGATTGTCAAAAAACCCTATCTGGTTCACTAATGTCCTTTAGGGAAGCAAATCTGCCGTCCTTACCTGGTCTGTCCCACATGGGACTCCAGAGCCACAGCAATGTGGTTGACTCTCAACTGCTCTTGGGCAACTAGGGATGGGCAATAAATGCTTGCCAGCCAGCGACGCCCATGTCCCACGAAGGAATAAGAAAATGCTGGGAGATTCACAAAGCAATGGTGGAAGTGGATATTTCATCTCACCAGCAAAATATAGTGATAGCCCTTTTAAAATAATTGACAAAACAAAATCCAGGGGGAGATGAGGAGAAAGAGTTTTACACAGAAAGTTATTATGATCTAGAATGCACTGCTTGAAAGAGTGCTGGAAGCAGTCAATAATACATTTCAGAAGAGAAATGGATATGTATTTTCAAATAATTAGCAGAATTACAGGAAAAGAACAGGGTGTGGGACTAATTGGATACCTCTTTCAAAAAGCTAGGACAGATGTGATGGGCTGAATGGTCTTCTTCTGTGCTGTATGATCTCATGATTTCCAAACATGATGTTAATGAAGACATAATATTGTGTGCTTGAACGTGACAGGTGCAAGATGTGCTGCAAGGGTGGATGTTGTAAGAAAATCCTTTGCTTCCTTCTCAGCATCTTTCCTTCCAATCCTCGCCAACAACAATAGATTGGAAATATGTTGCACAGTTGAGCAGGTGGCATCAAACAACAGGAAATCAGGCCCGTCACCTCCCTCCACTCAAATCGGCTCGAGGAGTAAAGCTATCTACAGGGAGTAAGTAATATGTGGTATTGTGCTGCAGTCACATGCATTGTGACCTGCCAAGAGACCACAGGGTAGAGATTTGTCATCTGCTTGCTGTGAAGAAACATGTTATTATTTTTAATATTTTGCACTTATTATGTTATTCTGTGCAGCAGGTGTATATATAGATGTACGTGTGCGTGCGTGTGTGTGTGTGTGTGTGTGTGTGTGTGTGTGTGTGTGTGTGTGTGTGTGTGTGTGTGTGTGTGTGTATGTGTGTGTGTGTGTGTGTAATTTAATTAAACTGAAGACACTTGGGCTGCAAGGTTTAGGACATCAAAGAGGTCTATGTGTGAAAGGCATACACTTGAAGTATTTACGGCTATGCTGAATTTTCTACAGTAAATAAGCCATTCGTAGAAATTTGCATTAGGAGATAAAGAAGGTTTGGTTGTTTAGCTGTTAAATTTCAAAGCAAAGTAAAAAGGGTATAAAACTTGGAAAAGATCATAAATAAATGGGAAAGGTCATAAATAAATAAATAAGGCAAGGTTATTCAATTTTATTTGACCTGAAAGTGGGGTAACAGGAATAGCATAAAGGATTTTTATATTTTGGAAAGTTAAGTTTCAAACAAGGGCTGAGGAAAATGGAATAAGAAGAGATATGAGAGTTGTGTGGGGAGTGGCCATGTAAGTGCTCCTGGAGTGTGCTCAGTGCTGGAGGAGACCTGTGAAGAGGAAAAGTAAAGCATCTTCAGCCAATGCAGAAAAGTGTCTGTTTTTCAGAAAGCAGAGTTTTGATTTAAAATTTCTTGAATTTCCATAACAGAGTGGAAATAAAAGTGAGAAGTCCTGTATCATACTTTCCCTACAGCAAGAGTGGGTCTGTCTTGTGATATTTGTACTTGATTTTTATAGTTAAATATAAGGAATTGTTACCTAAAGAGGTGTTTATTTTGTGAGTTTAACCAAAGAGGAAATCTTTTGGGGGGAATGCTCTGCAAACATAATTTTAACTGTGTAAATGTAATCTTGTGTATTTAAGCTTTCTTTTATTAATAAATGTTTTAATTTCATATTTAAAATCCCCTCAAGTGTTACTGGAATTTGTGGCTTCTGAGCTCATTACACGCGTCTTCTCGTGATCAAAGTACAAAAATCAAAGAGTTGTGATAAGCTTGCCGAATTTCCCTTTGGGATTTGGTTTGAAAAGTATAAAATTCTGACAGGGCTAGACAGACTGGGTGCAGGGTGATGTTTCCTCTGGCTGGGCGGTCTAGAACAAGGGGTCTCAGTCTCAGGATATGAGATAGGCGATTTAGGACTGAAATTAGGAGACATTTCTTCACACAGAGGGTGGTGAACCTGTGGAATTCTCTACCACAGAGGGCTGTCGAGGCCAAGTCACTAAATAAATTTCACTAAATAGATTTCTAGACTCTAAAGATGTCAAGAGGTCTGGAGAGAGAGGAGTATGGCATTGAGATAGAAGATCAATCATGATCATATTGAATGGTGGAGCAGGTTTGGAGGGCCAATTGGCCTATGTCTGTTCCTATTTTTGATTTTTGTGTGGCAATTACCACTTGTCAGATCACAATGCTGCACGGTCAAGATTGGTGGCATAGTGGACAGTGAAGAAGGTTATCTAGGATTACATGAGGATCTTGGTCAATTGGACCAGTGGGCTGATGAATGGCAGATGGAGTTTAATTTAGATAAATGCAAGGTGATGCACTTTGGTAGATCGAACCAGGGTAGGACTTACTCAGTTAATGGTAGGGCGTTGGGGAGAGTTACAGAACAAAGAGATCTAGGGATACAGGTTCATAGCTCCTTGAAAGTGGAGTCACAGGTGGACAGGGAGGTGAAGAAGGCATTCGGCATGCTTGATTTCATTGGTCAGAACATTGAATACAGGAGTTGGGATGTCCTGTTGAAGTTGTACAAGACATTGGTAAGGCCACACTTGGAACGCTATGTACATTTCTAGTCACCCTATTATAGAAAGGATATTATTAAACTAGAAAGAGTGCAGAAAAGATTTACTAGGATGCTACCGGATTTGATGGTTGAGTTATAAGGAGAGCTGGAGAGACTGGGACGTTTCTCCCTGGAGCGTAGGAGGCTTAGGGGTGATCTTATAAAGGTCTATAAAATAATGAGGGGCATAGATAAGGTACTCGGTCAACATCTTTTCCCAAAGGTTGGGGAGTCGAAAACTAGAGGGACTGGTTTAAGGTGAGAGGGGAGAGATACAATAGGATCCAGAGGGGCAATTTTTTCACACAGAGGGTGGCAAGTGTCTGGAATAAGCTGCCAGAGGTGGTAGTAGAGGTGGGTACAATTTTGTCTTTTAAAAAGCATTTAGATAGTTACATGGATACGATTGGTATGGAGGGGTATGGGCCAAATGTAGGCAATTGGGACTAGTTGAATGGTAAAAACTGGGTGGCATGGACAAGTTGGGCCGAAGGGTCTGTTTCCATGCTGTAAACCTCTATGACTCTATCAGTGACAGGAGTACGTAATGGTGAAAACCAAGTGCTTCTGCCTTGCACCAGAGAATAAATACTTCCAAAATCAAACAATACAGACTGGAAAGATCTAAATTATAATATTTGATAATATTTGAGTTACAAACAGGTCAGCAATATTCTGTTCTGGCTGGATCAGGACCAAGCTTCTGATCCAACATCATTCCCAACTGAACAACCTCTGGCGTCACGTTAATATATTCAGTCTGAGCGTGCAACAGCAGCTTTTAACACGGGCGGCACGATGGTATAGTGGTTAGCATTCCTGCCTCACAGTGACAGGGACCCGGGTTCAATTCCTGGCTTGGGTCACTGTGTGGGGTTTGTGCATTCTCCCCGCATCTGCGTGGATTTCCTCCAGGTGCTCTGGTTTCCTCTCACAGTCTAAAGGTATGCGGGTTAGGTGGATTGGCCATGTTATATTGTCTGTTAACGTCAGAGGGGTTAGCAGAGTAAATATGTGGGGTTACGGGGATAGGGCATGGAAGGGATCATTGTTGATGCAGGCTCGATGGGCTGGATGGTCTCCTTCTGCACTGTAGAGATTCTATGATTCTAATGTGCACAAACCAAAGATCATGAAGTGCACAAAAATCAGAAACAACAAATCAAGTTCTCCATGGAAACAGTGGGAAGGAGTTGACTAGAGGCTGAAAATAACAGTGGTGGGATCTATCACCATTCAAACACACAGTCAGAAATACCTCACAGAACCATGAGTAACAGTGAATTATATTCTTGACATTCCTTTATAAAACCAAAACAGAAAATGCTGGAAATACTCGGCAGCTCAGACAGCATCTGTACAGATGACAGATAAGTTAACACTTCAGGTGTGAATATTTTGTCTGATTAGTTTAGATGAAGGGTTCATCTCCGAAACAATAACTTAAATCTTCTTACCAACTGACCTGCTGAGTGTTTCCATATGTGTTTTTGTCTTAGGCTTATCGCTTTACTGCATCAGCTTTTTGTTTATTTCTTTTTTGAATAAAAAAACATTCTTCCCTCTCTCTCTTGTAGACATTGGTTGACAGCACTCTTGCCTCATGAGCTTGAGGGTAACGTGTTCAAACCCCACTTCAGGACTTAAGCACATTCTAGGACAATAATAGAATTATAGAATAGAATCTCATAGAATCCCCAGTGCAGAAAGAGGCCATTCAGCCCAAAAACTCTCCAAAAGAGCATCCCACCCAGGCCCTATCCCCATAACCCCAATGTATTGACCCCGCTAATCCCCCCAACCTATGCATCTGAGGAGCAATTTAGCATGGTCAATCTATCTAACCTACACATTTTTGGACTGTGGGAGGAAACCGGAGCACCTGGAAGAAGCTGACGCAGACACGGGGAGAACATGCAAACTCCACACAGTCACCTCAGGCAGGAATCAAACCTGGTTCCCTGGTGCTGTGAAGCAACAGTGCTAACTGCTGTGCCACCGTTCCAATACACTGGGGTTCCACATTCAAATGAAATGTTAAACCCGTGCAGGTGGATATTAAAGATTCTTTGGCACTACATGAAAGGAAATAGGGAATTTTCCTGCTGTCATTAGCCACCATTCTTCTCTGAACTGGCACTATAAAAATATTGACTGGAATGGCCATCTGCAGCACCCTGCTGTGAATGCTTTGTTTGTCTACATAATAAGGTGACTGCACTTTAAAGTAATTCCTTACAGGGCCAATTCCATACTCCCAGTGGGAAGCAAACTGCAGGAAATCATAGACACATTGCCTTTGACTTTCCACTATTAAAATGAATCGATGGAAAATTGCAGCTTGTTTTCACAGGTCTACCAAGCCAGGGACCGGTCCTTTATTTGTGAAGTTTGGCAGGAGGATTGATAGCTGGAGATAACATGACCTGGAATTCATTGCCTGAAAAGATGGTGGAAGCACAGTCAACAAGAACTATTGGCGAGGACATTTTGGGCTCAGGGAGGTGAAGTGTTCCTTCCAGTTGACAGACACTCGATTTATCTACTTACAGTGAGTGACTACCACCAGGGGAAGGAACCAGAGGGCAGACAGCACCTGCAGGAGGATGGCACTAGGTGAAATGCTCATTTGGAGAGCCAGTGCAGACATGACGGGCTAAATGGCCTCCTTATGCACTGTAACAATGCTAAGATTCTGTGAACAAGTCACTGAGGGTCCATCCAGTGGGCAACAGTTAATCACTATTCATCTCTTCTCTCTGTTCCAGCCATCAGCAGGAAAAGGCCGAGAAAGACACAAAGTAAGTGCCTCAGCCCCCAGAGAACCTCAGATGACAAGACAGAGGAACCATCAGTTGAGTACCAGTCACTGCATTCAGCTGCACCCTCCACCAACATAGATACACACAAGCCAGTGGATCCTAGTTGTAGAGTAGGCTCAGGGTTACAATCTCATGATTGCCTCACAGACATGTGTCACAGTTAGTGGAGGCAGTAACAGCCGAGGTCTCTGACACTCTGAGGACTGCTGGAGATCAGATCCCTGCAAAGTCTGAGACCGATGATGATACTCAGCAATGGACCCTGAATAAATGTTAGAAATGCAAAGGTAGACAGGGAACACAAGGCAGAGTTATCAGACTGTCACACTCTAAAATAGATGAGCCTATCCAAGCTCTGTCTGATGGTGTGGCTCTGGTGAGTGCATCAAGGCCTCCATGGGAAGGGTGGCAGCCACCTTGGAGATGCAGGTCCAGTAGTTTCTGTTGGATTTGCATTCAGACCTGCACACCATCGCTCTAGCAATGGCTGCGTTTCAGCAGTGTTTCGGTCAAAGGGGGAAAGGGGCACCTCAATCTCCCTCCAGTCGCCCTTTGTCCTCAAAGAGTTGGGGGAGGGAGGCTTTAGGCAACCAAAGGGAAAAGTGCCAGTCAGGCACCCAGGGGCATCCACGCAGGATACTCCAAGGGTTTCCTGCCACTTCAAAACTTCTCTGCCTGTGATCCCATCAGCAGGCCAAGCCGAGAAAAGTGCACCTGTCCCAGAGCAAGATATCTTTAGCATAACAGGGCCCTCAAGACTTCAGGCCTCCAGAAGACACTCACCAAAATCATATCAGACAACAGCATTGGCAGTCAGCAGAGTGTCTCCACCTCTGCTGCAGATGTTGGCACTGGAACTAGACATAACGGTAGAGTTAGTAAAATTAAGAAGCGTTGAATGCACAATTGCGGCCTGGGTATTCATTCACTGTATCTAATCTGCGTTATTGCAAATATATTTCACAAATGGCTAATCAATGTGATGCAAGGTCATTCAAGTGTACAAAAGGAACCGGCCCCACAAGTATCTCCCATCTTGTCCCTCTGCTTCATTAAGTTTTACTCAATCTCATCACAATGCCTTTAGTTCCACATCAGCAACATGAACAAATGCACTTCCTCTATGAAAATGATGGTTGGTCAAGACTCATAAGACTAGAAGATGTAGGAGCAGAAACAGGCCATTCAGCCCATCGAGTCTGCCCTTTCAATAAATGAGATCATGATTGATCTGATATTATAATCCTCAATTCCACTTTCCCGCTTTATCCCAAAATTTATCTCAGCCTTAAACATATTTAACAACTCAGCCTCTGCAGTTAAGAATTCCACAGATTCACTACTCTCTGAGAGAAGAAATTCCTCCTCATCTCTGTCTTAAACCTCTTAATCTGAGATTATACCCTCTGCTCCTAAACTCTCCCACAAGGAGAAACAACCTTTCAGCATCTACCCTGTCAAGCCCCTAGATTCCTACATGTCTCAATAAGGCCACCTCTCATTGTTCTAAACACCAATGAGTACAGGTTCAACCTACTTAAAATCCTCATAAGAAAATCTCTCTATACCCAGGATCAACCTATTGAACCTTCTCTGGACTGCCTTCGATGCCAGTATATCTTTTCTTAGTTCCTTGTATTGTTTAAGCAAGATTTCCCTATTTTTATTCTCCATTGCCTTTGAAATAAAGTCCAACATTCCATTTGCCTTCCCTATTATCTGCTGAACTGACATAGCTTTTTGTGATTTCTTCATGAAGACCTCCAATCCCTATGTGCTACAGCTTTCTGCAGTCTTTCTCCATTTACTAGGATGCTACCGGGACTTGATGGATTGAGTTATAAGGAGAGGCTGAATAGACTGGGACTTTTTTCTCTGCAGCGTAGGAGGCTGAGGGGTGACCTTATAGAGGTCTATAAAATAATGAGGGGCATAGACAAGGTAGATAGTCAATATATTTTCCCAAAGGTAGGGGAGTCTAAAACTAGAGGGCATAGGTTTAAGGTGAGAGGGGAGGGATACAAAAGTGTCCAGAGGGGCAATTTTTTTACACAGAGGGTGGTGAGTGTCTGGAACAAGCTGCCAGAGGTAGTAGTAGAGGCGGGTACAATTTTAACTTTTAAAAAACATTTAGATAGTTACATGGGTACAATGGGTATAGAGGGATATGGGCCAAATGCGGGCAATTGGGATTAGCTTCGGGGTTTTAAAAAAAAAAGGGTGGCATGGACAAGTTGGACCGAATGGCCTGTTTCCATACTGTAAACCTCTATGACTCTATTTAAATAATACTCAGCTCCTTTATTCTTCCTTCAAAATGCACAATTTCACATTTTTCTACATTATATTCCATTTGTCAAGTTTTTGCTCACCCACTTAGTCTGTCTATATCCCTCTGTAGATTCTGTTCATCCTCATCACTTGCTTTCCCACCTTTTTGTATGTCATCCACAAACGTGGCAACAGTACATTCACTTCCCCCATCCAAGTCATTAATATATATTGTAAATAATTGTGGCCCCAGCACTGATCCCACTGGCACCCCACTAGTTACAGGTTGCCATCCTACCTGGCGCTGTGAGGCAGCGGTGCTAACCACCATGCCACTCATGTAACCCTTGCATCTTAACTTTATCTTAAGCAATTTGATTGCTTAGGTTTTGCTGTTTACTCCCCATTGGTATGCAAAAACTCGATGAGTTTCAGCTCTGACACGTGACACTGAAGTATAAAAGACCCAACGTGCAAGATGCTTATCTTTTATCTCTTCTAGATTAACATGCAAATCATATTTTTTTCTTAGCTACTTTACTAGAAACAAACAGCAGTGGGAGCTACTGCATTACTGGAGGCACATGAAGAATTCCCATTGAAATGCTGTCGCACCTTCCACTGGATGACTGGAGAGGGGGTGGACAGAGGGTGGGGGTGGAGAGAGGGTGGAGGTGGGGAGTGGGTGGGGGTGAGGGGATGTACCTGCAGCATTCCAGAAGCAAGAACAGTTGTTTCGGACACTCAGTTTTGGAGGGGTTGGTAGGGGGCAGGGTTTATGATACTTGACAAGCAGTACTTTCTCCTTGATTTTCCATTAACCAGTGGGAAATGTGGCCTGACAGTATTGATACAACAGTAAGATACTAGGTGAAGCTGACAGTGGAACTACTCATAGTTATTGAGCAAGAAAAGGAAGTGGAGAATCTGAGTTGAAAGCCATAGAAGCAAGAGGACAAGCATTTGTTGGCTTGCTCCCCTGGCTCAGCTAGCAAATGCCTTAAGGGAATTGAACACTACACGTTGGAAAAGTCCCAGGTTTGACCCCTGTGTTTATTGGTATGATTTCAGCCAGGGAAGCTTAGGGACCTGCCATATCCTGTCTAGAACCAGAATTTGGACCCAGCCTTGTTCTACCCTTGAAGAGAGTCACCAGATTCTCCATCCCTGGCACTGCTCTGAAACCTCCTCCCAGGAACATGGGGTACTAATATCTCAGAGGAAACGTTTCCAATTTAATTCAGGGCCCAGGCCACAATCTTGGGCTAACACATATTACCGTGAGTATACATCTCAATGGAGATACTGGCACCTAACATATGCTAGGTTCTGACTAGGGAATTGAGGGAGGGAATCTCCTGAATTGCACAGTCTCCACACTTGGCCCCATTAATTTGCCTTCTTCAGTTGAATGGAAGTGCCATTGCTATCAAGTAAAGATGAGAACTTCCAGAAACAACCTCAATCAGGGTTAAGCAGATCTCCACCAAAATATGAAACAGAAATCTATATGAAAATGATCAATTTCAGGTTTATTGGGCTGAGTGACAGATTTATGTTTGCATACAACAGTTCAGGCAAGGTGAATAGTCAGAGGCAGCAGGTACATGAAGCATCAGTAACAGTTAACAAGAGAAGCTGTTCCATTGGGTCAATGGGCAACAGCATTGATGAGTTCAAAACCAGGGAGGTCGCAGCTTCAATCCCTGCTGAGGTAGCAGCAAATGGAGAGTGGGGGCCGGCAGAGCCCAGGACACTATAATTGGCTTCAGTGTCTCTGGGCTATGGACGATAGATCACCCATGATTATTTACCGAGTTACCCTGAAGAAAAGTGCATGTTGTGAGGACAGGATTAGCATGCTTCTGAAAATGACATTCACTGCAAAGAAGAATGGACAAAATACTGAAGGGGCAAGTGTTGAGGGCGGATGTAAAATGTAAGGTGTCACCCAACAAGGAGTCAGCACCTTCAGAAAAGAATAATGGACATTCATGAAACAATCAAGCTAAATGCAGTTGTTATTGGAATTATAACCAACTGAGTTTGTGTAATAAACAGAAATGATACTTCACTTGTAACTATATTAAAGGTTTAAACCAAAATGATTGTCACAAAGACATTTTCTTCTCTTGTTCACATTCTCTGATCATATTTCATACAAGAATCCTTGATACATATTTATTAGCAACAGTACGTAACTTTCTGATTGCCTCAAACACTAAAAATGTACATTCAGAATATTGAGAAATAAAAATAACTTGTTGACAGTACAACTTGAATCTAGTTGTTTGAAATTGATATCTTCACTGTCATTTTCAGCCAGTGTTTAACTGAATCTTAATTGCTAACCCTTGCACAAGGGACCATAGAATCCCAACAGTGCAGAAGGAGGCCATTCAGACCATTGAGTCTGCACCAACTCTCCAAAAGAGCATCTTACCCAGACCCAACCCCACCCCAGCTAATCCCTGTAACCTTATGCATTTAACATGGCTAATCAACCTAACCTACACATCTTTGGGCACTAAGGTGGCCAATCCACCTAACCTGCACAACTTTGGACTGTGGGAGGAAACAGGACCAGCCAGAAGAAACCCACACAAACACGGGGGGAATGTGCAAACTCCACACAGACAGTCACCCAAGGCTGGAATCGAACTCATGTCCCTTGCGCTGTGAGGCATCAGTGCTAACCACTGTGCCACCCAAGTGACAAATACAGTGTTCAGCAACTTGCTGTTTGTGCAAAGCCCACAGCTGAATTTATTTTGAAATTGATTTTGTTTTTAACTGTTGGTTGGTTTTTTTATTGAGTGTGGTCAGCTGCATTGCCCATATTGCACCAGTGGTCCCGGGGGGGAATGATCCCTTTGAAATGCTGAAAGGGGAGAAGAAAATGTGTTTGATGGTGGATGGCATCATGGTGGAGATGATGGAAATGCTAGGGAATGATCAGTTAGATGGCAAGGCTGGTGGGGTGGAATCTGAGGACAAGGTGTTTCTGGGTAATTGTAGAAGTATAGAAAACAGAATGGACACAGTCAAGAGCGTCAGCCAGGGTGAAGGGGATATAGAAAACATATCAGAAGCACATCAGAACTGATGCAACATAGATAGAGAAACTAGGAGAATGGGTAGAGCATTTACACAAAGCAGGGTTGGGGGAATTGTAACCAAGGGAGCCGTAAGAGTTGACGGGCTTATTGTACATATTGGCCAATGTACTGTTCCCAGGAATGGAGATAGAGGTATTGAGGAAGGAAGAGTCAGATATGGACAATGTGGAGGTGAGGGAAGGGTGAAAATTGGAAACAAAAGTTGAAGGAAATTTCTAGATTTGGGGCAGGAGCAGGAAATAAATATAGTCATCAAAGTAAATAAAAAGAGATGATAGATGGGACCCGAGTAGGAGTTCCACATATCTCATGAAGAAGCAGGTATAGCTAAGATCCACACTGGAGCCTATAGCAACTCTTCCTGTTTGGAGGGAGGAGTGGTGTCAAGGAGAAGCTGTTCAATGCCAGGCAGAGGAGGAGGAGATGGGCTGGTTGGGCCTCCTTTCAAGGAAGAAGTACATTTTAAAGTTAGAAGTTTATTTTTTAGTCACACGTAGGCCTACATTCACGCTGCAATGAAGTCACTGTGAAAATCCCCTAGTCGCCACACTCCGGCACCTGTTCGGGTACACTGAGGGAGAATTTAGCATGGCCACTGCACCTAATCAGTACATCTTTGGAGTGTGGAAGGAAACCGGAGCACCCAGAGGAAACCCACGCAGACACGGGGAGAACGTGCAGCCTCTGCATAGACAGTGGCCCAAGCCGGGAATCGAACTTGGGTCCCTGCCACTGTGCCACGCCGAAATAAATGAAATAATGCAACTCCCACTTAATTTTGCAAGATTACTTTATCATCATAATAAAGTTATCCACTGGTGTTACATTGGACCTGTGCAAAGAAAACGTTAACAGCAGCTGTGGAAAATTGTGTGTGAATCAAGTGAAAGCTGAGAATGCCACAATAACAACTGCACAAATCTCAAGAAGCATGAGAACCTATTGACATTCTTTACCAAGGCTGAAGGAGGAAAGAGTACCCGGTGACAGGAAAAACCAAGATGCTGATATGAGCCTTCAGAGAAGTGATAAAGCAGTCCCATATCTGCCAAGTTGGATCTTGTGAAGACAGTTTCCCCACAGTTTTTGCCAATTGACTACATCAGAGCTGCAGAAACACTTGGCAGTATCTTCGTGGACACAGCCGATCTGTGCTATCTAATGAGCAGCAGTCACTAAACGGAGATCAGGAAGAAGAACTTGGCAGGATTGCCACTCCCCATTCTCACAGTCCAGAAGTGCTGAGACTTACTGTAGAAACTATTGCTGTGAAGCTAATTCAGGAAAGGAATGCGTTTCATTGGGTCCTTCTTGTCTCCATGATTTGGTTCAAAGAAATGACCAAGTGAGTCACTGAGACAACTGATTCCTGTGTGTCTTTTGGCCTCTTATGACGAGTGCAAGACCTTCCTCCAATGCTGAGACTGGGCATCCCATTCGAGCTGGCTTCATTTCATTGCTTTGTTTTAATGCAGAAGATTATGTGTCAATGATATCACTATAAGGACAGCTCTCTTCAAGATATTTGTTTATTCATTCAAGGGACATTGGCACCGTTGGCAGGCCAGAATTTATTGCCCATCCCTAGTTGCCCTTGAGAAGGTGGTGGTGAGCTGCCTTCTTGAATTGCTGCAGTCCACGTGCTGAGGGTTGACCCACAATGCCATTAGATAGGGAATTCCAGGATTTTGACCCTGTGACTGCGAGGGAACGGCGATATATTTCCAAGTCAGAACGGTGAGTGACTTGGAGAGGAATTTGCAAGTGGTGAAGTTCCCAGGTATCTCCTGCCCTTGTCCTTCTAGATAGAGGTGGTCATGCGTTTGCCTAAGATATCTCTTGTTCTGGGCTGTCTTTCTTCTACCTTGCTATCTATCAATCTTCCAGTGCCCAGCCATTTGTACTCAGGACTATTCATTACCCAGTGCCTTGTTATTTGGGTTTGGGAGCTATAATTTGCTCAGCATGCTTAGCATTGCTTGACCATGCTCACACTCTCAGAATCTATGCATCTACCTATCCCCCAAATAGCCAGGATCTCAAGCTGAAAATACAACATCGTTGAACTAGATGATTAAAATGTAAATAATCTGTGTTATATGTGAGTGCTGTTACTAGGCAGTTACAATGCATCTTTCAAATTGCTCACTACAGGCTGGGATTTGTTATCAGAGTGCTGTATGTCATAGCCACAGTCCGCCACATTATGATACTGGGTTCTCACTCAACATATTCTGGCTGAAAGTACAGGCATACAGCCAGCTGATGAATTTATTGAGTTGCAACTCCAGTTAATGGTATTCAATTGCTCACAGAATCAACCACATGGTTCATTGCTGATTAAATTTGCACTCACACCCCAAGAACTGAGAAGAGAAAGTCACACCCCTTCACTGTCCCAAAGATTAGATTATACACTGTGAGGAAAAAGAATACCTGTCGTAGCAGCTCCATATTCAGGCTTGCCTGAGCTAGATTGTCTAGAGTAATGATACTTCCAAAATATATCTTGAACACGAGCTACCACAGCCCTCAAGGAAAGAGAATTGCAAAGATTCCCCACCCTCCGAGTGAAGTAATTCCTCCTCATCTCAGTCTTAAATGGCCTGCCCCTTGTTTTAAGATTGTGTTCCCTGGTTCTCTACTCACCATGATGTGGAGATGCCGGCGTTGGACTGGGGTAAGCACAGTAAGAAGTCTCACAACACCAGGTTAAAGTCCAACAGGTTTATTTGGTAGCAAATACCATAAGCTTTCGGAGCGCTGCCCCTTCGTCAGATGGAGTGAAAATCTGTTCTCCAACAGTGCACAGAGACACAGAAATCAAGTTACAGAATACTAATTAGAATGCAAATCTCTACAGCCAGCCAGGTCTTAAAGGTACAGATAATGTGGGTGGAGGGAACATTAAACACAGGTTAAAGAGATGTGTATTGTCTCCAGACAGAACAGCTAGTAAGATTCTGCAAGATCAGGGGGAAAGCTGTGGGGGTTACTGATAATGTGACATAAATCCAACATCCCGGTTTCGGCCGTCCTCATGTGTGCAGTCACGGGCATTCAGCCTTGGATCTTCAGGTAAGCGTTCTCCAAGGCGGCCTTCACGACACACGACAGCGCAGTCGCCGAGCAGAAACTGATAGCCAAGTTCCGCACACATGAGGACGGCCTAAACCGGGATGTTGGATTTATGTCACATTATCAGTAACCCCCACAGCTTTCCCCCTGATCTTGCAGAATCTTACTAGCTGTTCTGTCTGGAGACAATACACATCTCTTTAACCTGTGTTTAATGTTCCCTCCACCCACATTATCTGTACCTTTAAGACCTGGCTGGCTGTAGAGATTTGCATTCTAATTAGTATTCTGTAACTTGATTTCTGTGTCTCTGTGCACTGTTGGAGAACAGATTTTCACTCCATCTGATGAAGGGGCAGCGCTCCGAAAGCTTATGGTATTTGCTACCAAATAAACCTGTTGGACTTTAACCTGGTGTTGTGAGACTTCTTACTGTCTCTACTCACCAGCCAGTGGAAATGCTTTATCTCCAACTACCCAGTAAGAATTTTGTAAGTTTTGATGAGAACACTTCTCATTCCAGAAATTCCAAAGAATGTAGGCCCAGTTTCTTCAATCTCTCCTCATAAGACAATCCCACCATCCGAAGGATCAGTCTGATGAACCTCAGTTGCACTCACTCTACGGCAAGAGTATCCTTCCTTAAGTAAGGAGACCAAAACTGTACACAATATCCCAGATGCGGTCTCACCATTTTTACTCCTGTACTCAAATCCTTTTGCAATGAAGGCCAACATACCATTTGCCTTCCCAATGGCTTACTGCACCTGCTTGTTAGCTTCTGGTGACTCATGAACAAGGGCACCCAAGTCCCTTTGGACATCAAAACTTCCCAACCTCTCGCCACTGAAGAAATACTTACCTTCTGAAAGATAATTTATGGTGCATATGGAATTCCATATGATGTTTGATAAAGTGCTGCATAACAAGCATGACAGCAAAGTAGAAGTCCATGAAATAAAAGGACAGTGGTGGTATAGATACAAAACTGGCATGTTCCACAATGGTCAGCATTAGGAGCAATCTTTTCTTGATCTATATTAATGACCTAGGCTTGTTACATAGAAGAAAAAATTCAAAATTTGCAGATTATACAAAGCTTGGAAATACTGTGAACTGTGAGGAGTGCAGTGGTAGGCTTCAAGAGGACATAGGCTGATGGAATGGGTCAACATGTGGCAGATTAAATTTAATGCAGAGAATTGTGAAGTGATACATTTTGGTAAAAGAATGAGAAGAGGCAATATAAACTAAAGGGTGCAATTCTTAAGAGGGTACAGGAGCAGAGAGACCTGGGGATATTTGTGCACAAATCATTGAAGGCGGCACAGCAGGTTGAGAACGTGGCTAAAAAGGTATATGGGATTCTGAGCTTTACAAATAGGGACAGAGTACACAAAAGCAAGGAAGTTATGACAAACCTTTATAAAGTACTTTGGTGTGACCTGCATCCAATTCTGGATGCCACACTTTCTGGGGATGAGAAGGCTTTCAAAAGGGTACAGAAAAATATATGAGAGTGGTTCCAGGGATGAGGAGCTTCAGTTATGAGGATAGACAGGAGAAGCTGGGGCTGGTCGCCTTGAAGAGAAGATTAAGAGGGGATTTGATAAGAGGTGTTCAGAATCATGAGAGGGTCTGGACTGAGTAAATATAGAGAAACTGTTCTCTTTGACAGGCGGGTTAATGACCAGGGGACACAGATTTAAGGTGACTGGCATATGAAACAAAAGTTACACAAGGAACCTTTTCTTCAATGCCATGAGTGGCTAGATCTGGAATGCACTGCTTGAGAGCGTGGTGGAGGCAAGTGTAACTGTGGCTTTCCTAAGGGAATTGAATAAGCCCTTAAAGATATGAAATGGTTGCAGGAATGGACTGAAGAGTGGGACAAGCAGAATTGCTCTTGCAGAGAGCTGGTGAGGAGTTGATGGACTCAGTATTCTCCTTGGGCGCTGTAACCAGTCTGTGATTCTAAGATTCTATGTGCTTGGCTTGGAAATAGATCTTGTGGTGTTGCACATGGATCTGTGCAGGGGTCTCAACTGTTCACCATGTTTGTTAAAGACTTAGATAATGCAAGATAGAGGCATTGAGCAGAATGTTTTGCTCCCCAGGCAGGTTCTGAGGCAGGGGTGGGGGATGGGGAGAGCGTAAAAGATTCCCTTTGGGATCCCGCCCACTCCGACACTGACTTTATGATCACTTATGATCCCACCCAGCCTTAGTTTTTAGGCTGGCGAGCTTGGGTTGGTGCAGAGTGGGAAATTGACAAAGAAATAATTCTCCATCTTGGGCAGGAACAGGGGAGTTGTTCTTCAGTCTGCGGCACGGTAGCACAGTGGTTAGCACTGCTGCTTCACAGCTCCAGGGACCTGGGTTCGATTCCCGGCTCGGGTCACTGTCTGTGTGGAGTTTGCACATTCTCCTCGTGTCTGCGTGGGTTTCCTCCGGGTGCTCCGGTTTCCTCCCACAGTCCAAAGATGTGCGGGTTAGGTTGATTGGCCATGCCAAAAATTGCCCCCTAGTGTCCTGAGATGCGTAGGTTAGAGGGATTAGTGGGTAAATATGTAGGGATAAGGGGGTAGGGCCTGGGTGGGATTGTGGTCGGTGCAGACTCGATGGGCCGAATGGCCTCTTTCTGTACTGTAGGGTTTCTATGATTCTATGAAGGCTCCTTTAGATTTGGGGTGCTCACCCCTCTAGGACTTGGAACTCCGACCCTCCCTCTTCCCTGGCCTATCCCACAATGCCATGATCATCCCCCCTGCCCTTCCTGACCCCCAGGGCATTCTCTACCCTCCTGACCTTCGGACCTACCTTAAGAATGGTCCCAGGACTTAATTCCAAGCAGAGCCCTGCACTACCTCTTCTGGCCACTGCAGCATTATGCCTGGAGGGTGTAGAATGCTGACAACCAGATTGGTCGGCAGCTCTCAAAGGTGGGACTTCCTTCCAAGAGCAGGCTGAAGTCCTGCCCATTGCCAACCAGAGCTCAACTGAGCGTGAAATGGCAGTGGCCTTCTGAGATTGGGAATGGGTTACGCACCAACTCTCTATATGGCGAGCACTAGCCAAGTTTGACAATAGCACAAATAGGTGGAATCGTAAGTAGTATAGATGGCCCATAAAATTACAGAGACATTGACAGATTACACAAGTGGGCATAACATTGACTGATGGATTTCAACACAGATAAATGTGCTGCAATCCATTTAGGGTCAGAAGGGATGATCTGAATATTAGTTAAATAGTGAAAAGTTGGAACACTGAGATCCAAAGAGATTTAGGGAGCCACGTACCCAGATAATTAAAATATAGTGGTCAGGTATAAAAATAATCACAAAATCTAATAGAATGTCAGCCTATGTCACTTACAAGGCTGGAATATAAAGGAAAGGAAGTTGTGCTACAACTATATAAAATCTTAGCTAGACCACATCTGGATTTCTTTGTAGGGTTGCCAACCCTCCAGGATTGACTGGAGGATTAATCTCTAGAGCACTGTTGTATGCAACCCTGGAGAAAAATCACAGAGGCATTCAAATATTTATTGTGTCATTTTATTTAAACATTTCTCTTTCCCAGATATAAAAACTTCAAAAATGGGAAAAAAAAGATTGCCTGACTGATAGTCAAGCATCAAGGGCGGCACGGTAGCACAGTGGTTAGCACTGCTGCTTCACAGCTCCAGGGACCTGGGTTCGATTCCCGGCTTGGGTCACTGTCTGTGTGGAGTTTGCACATTCTCCTCGTGTCTGCGTGGGTTTCCTCCGGGTGCTCCGGTTTCCTCCCACAGTCCAAAGATGTGCGGATTAGGTTGATTGGCCATGCTAAAATTGCCCTTTAGTGTCCTGGGATGCGTAGATTAGAGGGATTAGCGGGTAAAATATGTAGGGATATGGGGGTAGGGCCTGGGTGGGATTGTGGTCAGTGCAGACTCGATGGGCCGAATGGCCTCTTTCTGTACTGTAGGGTTTCTATGATTTCTATGATCATCCAATTGGGTAATGAGCCTTTTTGCTTTTTAATGAGCATCGGAAGGTAGTATATCGCAAAGATGGATGTGTTGGCTGACTAATGGCTGGAGCATGGGGACAAGTCACGTGATGAAACCTCCAGGAACACATTTAATCATAGTTGGCAACCCTAAGTACAGCGTAGGGTTTTGAGCGCTGCAGCGGAGCAAGGATGTAATCCTTGTAATGTTGCCAGGGTTGCAAGGACAAGGTGAGAAGAGATTACATAAAGTCAGATATAAAACAGAGAACGCTGGAAATTCTCAGCAGATCTGGCAGCATCCGTGGATACAGAAAAAGCGTAAACATTTCAGGTCAAGAACTTTTCTTCAGACTGAGGGGAAATAGAAATGTAATCCATTTCAAGCAACGTGGGAGAAGGAAGAACAAAATGAAAGGTCTCTGATAGGGCAGAGGGCGGGAGTGATTAACTACTCCACACTTGCTTAAAATCTGAAATCAATTGATTTTGGTGTTAAACCCAGTTGTGACAAATTGCAGTGCCAGTGTGAGGTATGCAATTTGCTTTCTCTGTTTTCATCTACTTTTCAGCCAGTTAGGCAGCATTGACTTAACAATGTATTGCTTCATCTGGAAAAGCAGATGTTAAAGGTACAGCTGACAGCCCACACAAACTCTGATTAACATTATCATTTGCCAAACTAACCGCAAGTACTTATTCACTTAAACTTCGTAAATTGACATTCCAAAAATATTTTGCTGATTAAAGTCTTTATTATAAACATTCTATTTTATTTTTGATTTTGAAACAAAATTTCAATTTTGGAATAAATTCAGCAAAAAATATTCAGAGAGCCTAAAGATGAGCAGTGAGTTCCACCAGAACAAACCACAATGTTTTCATAGAGCCAACGGTTTGAAATGCGATCTAAACTTTTTCCATAGAATTACGACCTGTCTTATTGGGTCTGACCGTTTGGTTTTGAGTGAACTGAACACACAAAGAAATCTCCTGAAATAAAAATCAATTTTGGTCATGCTTGCTTCTCTATCTCAAAATGTGCAGGCATCAATTAATGAATCATGTTATTGAATAATTATTTATATTATTGAGGTTTCAATGGGATTTTCATCCTTGGCAAATAAATCCTCCAAACTCAAATAATGATCCCACCCTGATCTGTTCTTATTTCTGCCCCAAGTTTGTATCTAATTCATTTGCTTAACTCGACCAGGCACAGATGCCAATGTTTAACCCTGTTCAAAACAAGACGGAAAGATAGAGGAAGCAGAAAGTAGGTAGTTCAAATGTGGCTCCACACATTCCCTACAAACTATAGTCATAGAATCATAGAATCCCTACAGCGCAGAAAGAGGCCATTCGGCCTATCGAGTCTGCACCGACAACAATCCCACCCAGGCCCTATCCCTGCAACCCATCATATTTACCCTGCTAATCCCTCTAATTTATGCATCACGGGACACTAAGAGGCAATTTAGCATGGCCAATACACCTGACCTGCACATCTTTGGAGTGTGGGAGGAAACCAGAGCAACCGGAGGAAACCCATGCAGACACGGGGAGAACGTGCAAACTCCACACAGACAGTCATCCAAGCTAGGAATCGAGCCTGGATCCCTGGCGCAGTGAGGCAGCAGTGCTAGCCACTGTGCCACCATGCCGCCCCTAACCGGAGCACCCAGAGGAAACCCACGCAGATACGGGGAGGACATGCAGACTCCGGACAGACAGTCACCCAAGCCAGGAATCGAACCCGGGTCCCTGGCACTATGAGGCAGCAGTGCTAACCACTGAGCCACCGTGCCACCCCTAGTCCAACTGCACATGCCCACACTTTGGAGAAACAGATTTTCTTTGTGCATTTTTCCTTTTTCCTAAGTTGGCCCTTGGGGGAACTACCTTAGTTCCCTCTTCCCCGCATTCATGCTCATAAGGTGCACTGGATACAGCACAGACTCAGCTGCAAAGGTCCTGATATGTTGCATAAAGCACAGAGCGGCTATGCTAGTTTGGTCAATGCACATGCACAAAATACTATGATTTCATGTCAATCAAGTGCAGTACACATCTACATGTCTGCAACCTGATGACAGTGAAGGGTCAAGCTATTGACAGAACAGTGACTGGGCTCAGAAAGAGACTCCTGTGGGAGTCCGGAAGATGGCTGCTGAACGGCAATCATTAAAAAATCTGATGAGTTTAGCTTTGCCAGTGACAGCAGAACAAAATGATTTAAATTATCTATGAGCTATTCAGGGGGAAGGGGGAAGGGAAGAGTATAGATGCTAATATGCTGCTTTTAAAAAAAACAACCAAAACCCGTTTAAAGATCATCATGGCCTCCAGACAAGCTAAGTACAGTTATGTTCAGAGAACACAAATGAAGCCACAAATGATCCCAAATGATCCCTGCTGCTAAAATATTGATTTGAATTATTAACATTAATAAGTAATAAACAAATCTTTATCCAATATTGACTCTGACCTTTTACTGACTTGGATACATTTGTTGCCAAGGGAAAGGAAAATAAAATCTTTGTATAAATAATCATTTTTGACAACACTTGTTTAGTAGTTTCCAGTAATTTAAGCTGCTGCAACAAACCTGTGACTGCTTCATTTAAAATTCATTGGGGTGCAGTGACAAGTAGCACACACCAGCGATTGGCATCTTAAAGAAACATGGTCTTTATGGAAAAAATGCCTGGTAAACTTTTCCTTCTTTGTTTGGAAATGCCTGAATGTTTAGATCATGTCAAAAATCACTGTGTTACTGGCATGTACACCAGAAGGATGAAGAGTACAGATAGCTGCTCTAAAATTTGTATTACACCCAACATAAAAATGTTGCCAAAAACTGATTCATGGAGTCATAGAAGAAGGGGAATTAAATATCCACTTTAGGGGAAAACGGATTAAAATATGAGGGAGAAAATAATAGAAGGTATGTGGACATATGATGAAAGAAAGCTCCTGTGAATCACAACACAGATGGAGCAGTTGGGCCAAATGGCCTGTTTTTCTGCTGTACATTCTATGTAGTTTATGGAAAGATCAGTAACAGAGGGATGGAAGAAGCACATAACCAGAGATACAATGGTGCAGTTCAGATACAGAACGATATCTTCTAAAGGGAGGGGACAAACAATGTCACTGAGGAACCACTCGAGATCATGATTCACCGAGGTAGATTTTGGCTTTGTGTGATAGTGACCTGATATCGCCTTATGTGGAGAGAAGATTGAGGTGCTTTCTACTTGCAAGTTATTGTAGCTTCAACCTTCTCTCCACATAAGCAGATATCAGGACAAATTTGATCAAGGAACAAAATTTAAGGAGTGCTTTAAAGGAGCAGAGATAGGTACAGAGGTTTAGGGAACCAATTCCGGAGGTTAGGATCGAGACGCTGAAGGCAAGGCTGCCAAACAAACAGGTGATAATAAATTGGTGGGCCATTGTACACCTCTCCCAGTTTTGATTTCCAATCCTGTCCACTGGGATGAATGTAGACTGTATTGCTCATAAGGTCAAAATCTGCCCCATGGGGTCTGAAGTGCTTTTACAGTGTTAGGGTTTGGAGATTATTAAAGTTCTTTGATCTCAGGTCAGAACATGAGCACATTTTGATGCATTTCAGTGAATTTTAATTAACCTTTACAACACAGAGAAATGCTTCAGTGAAAATTCTTCACCCTTTGGCCACTGGATATTAGTGATTTTCAGCGCACAATACAAAGGACCTTCTCAGGTACATGGACAACATGTTAACAATATAAGTTTCAGAAAATGCTAGAAAAGCTCAGCAGGTCTGGCTGTATCTGTGGACACAGTAAGAAGTCTCACAACACCAGGTTAAAGTCCAACAGGTTTATTTGGTAGCAAATACCATAAGCTTTTGGAACGCTGCTCCTTCGTCAGATGGAGTGGAAATGTCCACTCCATCTGACGAAGGAGCAGCGCTCCGAAAGCTTATGGCATTTGCTACCAAATAAACCTGTTGGACTTTAACCTGGTGTTGTGAGACTTCTTACTGTCTTCACCCCAGTCCAACGCCGGCATCTCCACATCATGTATCTGTGGAGACAGAAACAGAGTTAATTTTGAATCCATGAGTCATACAAACTCAAAACATGAATTTAGTTTCTCTCTCCACAGATGCTGCCAGACCTGCTGAGTTTATCCAGCATTTTCAGCTTTTATTTCGGATTTCCAGATTCCACAGTATTTTGCTTAACATAAGATTTGTATTAGGATGGTGGGTGACCAAGTAGATCTTGTACTTTCATCAGCTCTCTGTCCCCATATTAATATATATGAGCAGCATGGTAGCACAATGGTTAGCATTCTGCCTCACAACGCAAGGGAACTGGTTTCAATTCCGGCCTCAGATGACTGTGGGGAGTTTGCACGTTCTCCCTGTGTCTGCGTGGATTTCCTCCGGGTGCTCCGGTTTCCTCCCACAGTCCAAAGGTGTGCAGGTTAGGTGGATTGGCCATGTTAAATTGCCCCTTAATGTCTGTCCCAAAATGTTTAGATTAGGGGGATTAGGAGGGTAAATGCATGGAGTTACAGGGACAGGACAGGGAATGGACCTGGTAAGATGCTCTGTCAGGGAGGCAGTGCAGACTCAATGGACCAAATGTCCTCCTTCTGCACTGTAGTGATTCTGTGAAGAATCTTGGATCTTGATATGTTACAAACATTTTGATGCAATACGAGTTTACTTCATTCTAACACATGGGCTGAAACCAGCTCACTCCTTCAACACATACCAGAGAGATCGGCATCATAAAACATTCTTCGAGCATTGTGAAAAGCTTTTTGAAGAAGTCTGTAATCCTTGCTGTGCTCAATCCTAACACCCCTGTCCTCCTGCTTCCTGATGTGGAGATGCCGGCGTTGGACTGGGGTAAGCACAGTAAGAAGTCTCACAACACCAGGTTAAAGTCCAACAGGTTTATTTGGTAGCAAATACCATAAGCTTTCGGAGCAATGCTCCTTCGTCAGATGGAGTGGTCTCTGTTCTCAAACAGGGCACAGACACAGAAATCAAATTGCAGAATACTGATTAGAATGCAAATCTCTACAGCCAGCCAGGTCTTAAATGTACAGACAATGTGGGTGGAGGGAGCATTCAACACAGGTTAAAGAGATGTGTATTATCTCCAGACAGTACAGCTTGTGAAATTGTGCAAGTCCAGGCAAGCTGTGGGGGTTACTGATAATGTGACATAAATCCAACATCCCGGTTTAGACCGTCCTCATGTGTGCGGAACTTGGCTATCAGTTTCTGCTCAGTGACTCTGCGCTGTCGTGTGTCGTGAAGCACTTCAGCAGTCACGGGCATTCAGCCTTGGATCTTCAGGTAAGCGTTCTCCAGGGTGGCCTTCACGACACACGACAGCGCAGAGTCACTGAACAGAAACTGATAGTCAAGTTCCGCACACATGAGGACGGTCTAAACCGGGATGTTGGATTTATGTCACATTATCAGTAACCCCCACAGCTTGCCTGGACTTGCACAATTTCACAAGCTGTACTGTCTGGAGACAATACACATCTCTTTAACCTGTGTTGAATGCTCCCTCCACCCACATTGTCTGTACATTTAAGAGCTGGCTGGCTGTAGAGATTTGCATTCTAATCAGTATTCTGTAATTTGATTTCTGTGTCTGTGCCCTGTTTGAGAACAGAGACCACTCCATCTGACGAAGGAGCATTGCTCCGAAAGCTTATGGTATTTGCTACCAAATAAACCTGTTGGACTTTAACCTGGTGTTGTGAGACTTCTTACTCCTGCTTCCTGCCAGCAACAAGTATAATGAAAGCAGATCAACAATTAACGCAGACACCAATTGAGCTGCTGACTGGTTTGGGTATTTTTCCACCACTTCCTTGCCAACAAATTCTATGGATGAAATGTTTGGACAGATTCCCTCTCCCTCTTATTGGCTCATTCTCTGTGTTCAGAATACAGGAACAAACACGTTTCACTCCTGCCTCTTGCTGGCCCCTCGCTTAATGAATAATTGCTTTTATTTTAAAGGTAAACTCACAAAGAAATGAAAGTAGAATATTCCCAGAATTGAATCTAGCGCACACTTGGAGAGGCTTGTGAGGAACTTCCATCTTAAAGCAAATGATAACAGAGCAGGTAAATCCAGGATTCAGCTGCTGATCTGTGCTGAGCTAGCAAATCTCAACAGGATCATTTCAGCTAAAGTATCCCTGAACTTAAGAGTGGAAAAGGAACCAACATCCCAGCCCCTGATCCCTAGGCAATGAAAGTACTTGTGGACGAGCGTCATGATCAAATAGCAGAACATTATCCCAATAGGTATTTATGAAAGGACGGTTGAAATTTTGAATGGTTGCACAGCAGATTTAACACTTGCTAGATCTGTACAAAATATACAAAATGTACAAAAAAAAAGGGCTTCAGGGAAAAGCCTGGGAACTACAGGCCGGTGAGCCTCACATCTGTGGTGGGTAAGTTGTTGGAAGGTATTTTGAGAGACAGGATCTACAGGCATTTAGAGATGCAAGGACTGATTAGGGACAGTCAGCATGGCTTTCTGAGTGGAAAATCATGTCTCACAAATTTGATTGAGTTTTTTGAAGGGGTAACCAAGAAGGTAGATGAGGGCAGTGCAGTTGATGTTGTCTACATGGACTTCAGCAAGGCCTTTGACAAGGTAACGCATGGTAGGTTGTTGCATAAGGTTAAATCTCACGTGATCCATGGTGAGGTAGCTAAATGGATAAAAAACTGGCTTGATGACAGAAACCAGAGGGTGGTTGTAGAAGGTTATTTTTCAAACTGGAGATCTGTGACCAGCGGTGTGCCTCAGGGATCGGCACTGGGTCCACTGTTATTTGTCATTTATATTAATGATTTGGATGAGAATATAGGAGGCATGGTTAGTAAATTTGCAGATGACACCAAGATTGGTGGCACAGTGGACACTGAAGAAGGTTATCTCCGATTGCAACGGGATCTTGATCAATTGGGCCAGTGGCTGATGAATGACAGATGGAGTTTAATTTAGATAAATGCGAGGTGATGCATTTTGGTAGATTGAACCAGGGCAGGACTTACTCAGTTAATGGTAGGGCATTGGGGAGAGATACAGAACAAAGAGATCTGGGGATACAGCTTCATAGCTCCTTGAAAGTGGAGTCACAAGTGGACAGAGTGGTGAAGAAGGCATTCGGCATGCTTGGTTTCATCGGTCAGAACATTGAATACAGGAGTTGGGACGTCTTGTTGAAGTTGTACAAGACATTGGTAAGGCCACACTTGAAATACTGTGTACAATTCTGATCACCCTATTATAGAAAGGATATTATTAAACTAGAAAGAGTGCAGAAGAGATTTACTAGGATGCTACCGGGACGTGATGGTTTGAGTTATAAGGAGAGGCTGGATAGACTGGGACCTTTTTCTCTGCAGCATAGAAGGCTGAGGGGTCATCTTATGGAGGTCTATAAAATAATGAGGGGCATAGATCAGCTAGATAGTCAATATCTTTTCCCAAAGGTAGGGGAGTCTAAAACTAGAGGGCAGAGGTTTAAGGTGAGAGGGGAGAGATACAAAAGGGTCCAGAGTGGCAATTTTTCACACTGAGGGTGGTGAGTGTCTGGAACAAGCTGCCAGAGGTAATAGTAGAGGCAGGTACAATTTTGTCTTTTAAAAAGCGTTTAGACAGTTACATGGGTAAGATGGGTATAGAGGGATATGGGCCAATTGCGGGCAATTGGGACTAGCTTAGGGGTTAAAAAAAAAGGGTGGCATGGACAAGTTGGACCAAACGGCCTGTTTCCATGCTGTAAACCTCTATGACTCTAAACAGATGTCTTAGTAACTATAAAAGTATTACTGTAGATTTTGGGTATCAATCCCTTTGATCTGACTACACTGTGCATGTCCTAGACTAGTAAAAGCTGTTCATTCTAAAGTCTAAAGGGCATTGTTATGAATATAACTTGTTGCTATGCCAATGCTTGTAATCCAAATCATCCACAAATCCTGAAGGGGAGACGATTTCCCTCTAAAAAACAATCCATAGGTTTTTGTTTCTCCTGACACCCTCACCATGGTATTTCAAAAGAAAAACTCACCTTTATTTAACATGCAAGTCAAAGTCTACAGTGTGTACAGTAAGGGCCATCAAACAGCAAATTAGATGAATGACTAATTAATGTATAGATATTGAGATTTGTCACCCTAATTTTGCAGGACCTGAAATCAGTGGAACACCAACATTCTGTAATCTTTTCTTCCTGTACAATGTGAAGGCTTTTAAAGTCAAGTCTGACATTATTGGCAGGTTAAATTTAATGCAGTGTGAAGTAATACATTCGAGCAGGAAGAATGAGGAGAGGCAATAAAAACTGCAAGATTACAATTCCAAAGAAGGTGCAGGGGTAGAGGCACCTGGGGCTGTGTGTGTATAAATCATTGAAGGTAGCAGAGCAGGCTGAGAAAGGCATTCAACATCCTTAGGCTTAATATATATAATAAAGAGGCTTAACATACAGAAGCAAATAATTTATGATGAACAGTTATGTAGTTTAAATTCAGCCTCAATTAAAGGATTGTGCCCAATACTGGGCAACCCATTATAGGAAGGATGTGAAGCATTAAAGAGGGTGCAGAAAAGATTTACAAGAATGGTTCCTGAGATGAGGTTCTTTAGTTACATAGATAGACTGGAAAAGCTGGGGCTGTCTCCATAGAGATCCAGGATTTGATAGAAATATTCAAAAGCATGACAGGTTAGGACAAAGTCGAAAAGGAGAAACAGGGATATCAATTTAAGGTGATTGGTAACAAAACCAAAGGTGACATGAGAAAAAGCTTTTTTACCCAGTGAGCGGTTAGGTTCTGGAATGCACTGTCTGAGAATATGGGTGAAGGTAGTTCCAATTGTGGATTTCAAAAGGGAACTGGAGAAGTGTCTGAAGTGAAACACTTGCAGGGCAACATGAAGAGGTGGGAGAGTGAGAGTAGCTATGTTGCTCTTGCACAGAGCTGACATAGACACAATGGACTGAATGGTTATAGCGCAGAAGGAAACCATTCTACTATTCTATTTAATCACTATTCCTGATTTAGTTCCTCCCCTTTCAATGCTGTCTGTGCCCAACACAGTGCACATTGTCCTTTCAATTAAGTTTTCAAATTAAAAATAATAAGTGATATTGTCAGTGGCATAAAAATCAAGTTCAAATTCCCAGCCCGTTTAGGATTTGGCTGGTGAAATATGACACCAGACCTGATCAGCACCTGGGCAAAGACTGAAGCATGATCATTCACTGCACAGTAAGTGGTAAGAGTCTACAATATTTTTACAACCAAATCCTAATCTTTCCCCACTTGGATCTGATACTCTCCAGTAGTTGAGGATTTCAACCGCTGGTCTTATCTAAAATCACAGACTCCAGAATTACTACTCCAAAAATACAATTTCATTAACTAATTTTTCACCTTCACTCGCTCAAGGAAATCACTCACATCTAATATGAACTGAGAGTGCCTTGCCTCACAATGTCTTCCATTTCCTCTCTTCTCCAGTAGGTGATAACTCTTGCTACAGTACAGGTCCACGGTCACCACTGACTTGCTACTCCATGTGAGAACTTATGACATCCACAGCCATTAATGTAGGCATCACAATCAGCCCAATCCTACTCTCACCTGAATTTGTATTTTCCAACAGCAGCCACAGCATAGCACAAAACCACAAGAAATAGGAGCAGGAGTAGACCACATTGCCCATTGAGCCTGCTCCACTATTCAATACCATCATGGTTGATTTTGGGCTTCAACTCCATTTTTTGCCCACTCCCCACATTCCTTAACTACCTGAGAAACCAAAAATCAGTTTATCCCAGACTTAAATGTCCTCAATGATGGAGTTAACAGGAACTCAGAGAGACATTTTTCCTTCTTACTGATGGATACTAAGGCCCACTGCAACATCCATCTTTAACCACAGCTGACATGAAATAACTCAGCACAAACAGTCAATCTGAAGTAAGACACCACTGGGTGCACTGGGAGAGACAAAATGTGAAACATATAGCCCCATTGATATCCAATTTGCACTGAGTTAGCAAATATAAATGAAGACATTCCATTTCTTGCCACTAACTTCTCTCATCCACTTGATAAATACAAGATTCCCAACTGCAAAGAAAGAAAAACCTTCACTTACCCAATGACGTACATGTCAATTCTTGCATCAACCGAATTCAGACCCAAAAGAGAAGTGACGTCATCAGGTGGAACAGCAGTGCCAACATTCCACGTAATTATTTGCATACTGTCAAAATTAGAAATAAGTTTTAAAAGGAGGAAACAACACTGAAGCAGAACACTTTGAACAAGCATAGGTCCAGTTTCTTCCTTTGTGTTGCTGAATAAGTGATATTGGAGCCTACAGGGATCGGTGCCAGCTAAGAGGCTCAGAGATATAGTGGGTGTCACCTTGCTCGAAAGGGTGGCATGGCATAGGGGGCATGGAAGTTGCGTGTGAGGCAGCAGGCAAGGAAGGTTGAGTACTGGTGTTGTAGACATGCATCAGTATTCTGAAGTCTTGCTTCAAAACCTTTTGGTATCAGGGAGTACTTGTGCAGAACTTTCTCTAGTGCAAATAGGTAGGTAAAATCAATGACAAGGTCTACTGCATATAGTGCATGGAAGGAAAGGACTTGAGAGACCATCTTTCCCTCTTCTATTTCACGTTCTTTTCCTCAAATTACTTTATTTTCAGGAGGATCAGGTTTTACAATAACTCTCAGCCTATTTGCTTTATTACTTACCTCAAGATCCACTTATTTAATTTTAATATTAGAGGCATTTTCTGACACTCAAGTTCCACTGCACGCACCCAATGTTCCTGTTTCTCAGTAATGTTTCATTCTGTTCTGAATGCTCTTAAATACATAATTGCAAATAATGTAACTTTCTAACTAAAATATATTAGAGTGAACAGGAAACACATTTGGAACAAGTAGATTCACTATCAAACCCCTCATAATTTGAAAAACATCTTCTTAGCTTCCTCTGCTCAAGTGGAGATGATCCCTACATCTCAAGACACCAGCTTCTCATCCTTGTGAATCTAACTGTTCAAAGGAGTGACCTATTTGATATGTATTAGTTGAAAAGTCTCCTTTCATTAAAAAAGGTTACTTCATTTGGAACTTCTTAAAGATTTTCCAGAACAGAATGAGAAATAATCAGGCATTTTAATGCAACTCTCCTCAGAATAATGGAAACACTTTTCATTCATCTTGCTCAACTCACTCAAGGGAAATGAATCTCAATGATAATTATATATTAATTAGGTGTTTAATGGTATTCAGATAGTGAGCATTAACCGGGGATTCATTTCTGCTTCCATATACAGAAGCAGGCTGTGACTGTGGGTCTGGAGGTGCATGTTTGTAATGTATTTCTCTGTAATTAAATACTTATTGGTGTGCTCCAGTTCAATCCTTCACTGCCTGGTTACCTTAACTGTTACACTTGCTAATCTCAGTCACAGTTGTGGGAAGGGTGCTACAATTGATCTTAGCTTTCCGAATTCGGGTTAGTTAGGGTCCTGTTTACTGTTTCTTAACTTATACTAGAAAATGGATATCAGAAGAGAAAATATTGGTTTGTGATGGTCTCCATGTTACAATAATCTGCCAAAATCTACTCCCTGTGTTAAAAAGGGCCATTAACAACAGTGATCACACTCAAGCGCTTTGAGGTATTCTGAGTTTGTGGAAGGTGCAAGAGAGGATCTAACCATCACCCCTTAACACTCAATGGCATTAACATTGCTGAATCCACCACTATTAACATCCTGGGGTTACCATTGACATGGGAACGCCACCACTTGTAGGTCCCCCTCCAAGTCACTCACCATCTGGCTTGGAACTATATCACCACTCCTTCACTGTCACTGGGTCAAAATCCTGGAACCCCCTTCCTTACTGTACTGTGGACGTACCTACACCTCAGGGATAGCAGCAGTTCAAGAAGGCAGCTCACTACCATCTTCACAAAGGCAACTAGGGATGAAAAATAAATGTTGGCCTAACCAGTGATGCCCACGTCCCATAAATGAATAAAAACATTTTTCTTTCCATTTGGGTGGGGCACAGGAGGGTTTCCCAGGCACATTGAACTACAGCATGACAGGAGTCATCATCTTCAGGACACAAGAGACAAAACCTCAGATGTAGGATCATCACCAAGGTAGAGTCACACATTCGCTGATGGAAATCTAACTGCTGAAATCTTGTCCACAGGAGGAAATAGAGCTGACAGGAGTACAAAAAGCAAGGTGGGATAATAGCGACTCTGTAGCTTCAATACAAAGAAATGTGTATAAAAAACAGTTGTTAATTTACCACTGAAGCACCAACATTCCTCTAGTGGATGAGAGATTTTGACTAAACAAAATTGGGAAAAATTACAATGTAATATAACTCATGAACTCCTCGTGTAGCCACTAATTATTTCTTATTTACCCTATAATCACCTCTCAGTGACGTCAATTAGTATGAGTTCATTCGCATAGTTGTTTCCAGACACAGTAAATTATATAAAAAGAAGCTCATCGAGTAGGAGGCTGCAATTCAGATGACGTCAATAATTCTCTCAAACTGTTCTCAAGCTGCCACCGCCTCCTCCTCCTCAATTAGCTCGCTGCATTGATGCTGTTGGGACTCCTCGCAAATTAAAAGATCAGGTAAAGGGTCATCAACGGGGAAGTTCTCCCATTTGAAAGAACCAATTTTTTAAAATACTTTTCCAATTCAATCAAATCAAGTCCAATTCACAATCTCAACAAGTTGAGACATTCCCGATCCAAGCTGACAAGACAGGGTCTGCAACCCCAGTCTTGGGCCTGAGAGTCTTGTCTACATGAGCCAAGCTGATTGGAGTAGGCGCAGGTCTTCCTCCTCCAAGGCTTGATCTCATTTGCATCTTAGCCAAAAGGCTGAGATGCCACTTTTAAAAATTGCTTCATATGAAAATGAAGCTTAAATGTAACCTAATGACCTCAACCAAGTGCAGAATCTGCATACTAAACTTGATCTTAGCCAAAAGGCCGAGGGGGATTCAAAGTTGAAGACACATCCAGCAGCCAATCTGACCTTGTAATGTCTCAATTACAATAACAGCAACACATCATGTTGCAGCTGACATGCAGTTCACTTATTGTTAAATAATAATAACTGGAAGCCTCTCCATAGTCCCTTCTTAGGGCTGAGAGATGGTCATTTTTCTCATTCAATCCACATGCCCAACAATTAACAATTCCTTCTATTTTCATTATTAGGTGGGTATTGTTGACATTCAGATCACATAATACCTCATTCAAATCTGCTTTAACAGTTAGTTAAATTGGGAATGGTTGCCAACAATACAGCCTAACACCCTTCTTTGTACTGGAACACACAGCTCACTGTATATCAAAGGAATTCAATTTGCATGATTTTTGCTTTTTATATCTGATCACATCATATCAGAAGCTGGTTAATTTGAATCTGATTAGTTCAAAGGTGTAACTGAAGGTAATGTTCCAATGTCTGCAGCCAGCATTTTTTCTTTCCTTCACTGAAGGCATTCACGTTTGTTGAGGTACAGCTCCACTATTCTGGCCAACCCACAGTACCCCAGCCAGGTTTCATGACAGCTTAAACAGCAAATGTCAGGAAGTTTCTCAACTACGGAGAAGTAGAAGTACAGGGCGGCACGATGGCAAAATGGTCAGCACAGCGCCAAGGACCCGGGTTCAATTCTGGCCTCGTGTTACTGTCTGTGTGGAATTTGTACGTTCTCCTTGTATCTGCGTGGGTTTCCTCCGGGTGCTCCGGTTTCCTCCCACAGTCCAAAGATGTGAAGGTTAGGTGGATTTGCACGCTAAATTGACCCTTAGTGTCAGGGGGATTAGCAGGGTAAATATATGGGGTTGCGGGAATAGGGCTTGGGTGGGATTGTGGTTGGTGCAGACTCGATGAGCCAAATGGCCTCCCCCTGCATTGTAGGGATTCTATGATTCTGGTGCCACCGCAGCCCCGTGTAACTATCTTCACTTCATCCTCACATATAAACATAAGAAATAGAATTCGACCATTTGACCCTTCAAGGCTGCTTCACCATTTAATGTGCTCTTCCACATCAACTCCACCTTCCTACTCAATTCCCATATCCTTTATTCCTCTTAGAATCCAAAAATCTACTGATCTCCGTCTTCAATAAATTAATTAGCTGGGATTTTCGGGCCTCCCTGCGGTGGGTTTCCCAGCGGCAGAGGCAGCTTATTATTGGCGGATCTTCCAGTTCCGCCAAAGGCAATGGCCATTTGTGTTACTCGCCTACCCCACCAGCAGGAAACCCAATGCGGAAGGTCACCTCTGATGGGATCAGAAGATCCCACCAGCAGGAAGCACTGGAAAATCTCACCCATTGACAGAACTTTCTGGTCTCTTTCTGGACAAGTTGGGCTGAAGGGCTTGTTTCCATGCTGTAAACCTCTATGACTCTGGGATGGAGAATCCAAATATTTATAATCTTTTGAGTAAAGAAATTTCTCCTCATTTCAGATCTAAGTGGTTCTAGAATATCCAGCCAGGGAAACATCTTCTCAACACCTATCCAATTAAGTTCCTTCAGAATTTTATGTTTCAATTAGATTACCTCACATTCTTCCAAATTCTCAGGTTTAAAGATCAAAGGTGGAATTTTTACACAATTGCACAGAGCACTGGATCAGGTGTGAAAATCTGTGAAACTTGCTGGCTTCCCAGCTGCCTATTCTAGGCAGACCAAACAGCACTCTGTGCAATTTCAAGGTGCTGCTGCCCCAATCTTAAACTAAAGTTAAAGGCCCCCTCTTCTCCTCTCCAGGGACATTCGGACCCCCCACCCTACAAACAGGAGTCCCCTCCCCATGAACATGGGGAACACCCCCAACCCTCGCATGCAGAGGGCCAACCCCCCTCACACAACTGAAAGACTGGGGCACTTGCACCCCCATACCAGGCAACAAGCATTAGGGTGACCCAACCCCCACTTCCCCGTCTCTGCCAGCAACGGGGTACTCCCGCTATAATCTCCACCCCCAATGCTGGCACAAGCCCCTCCCCCATCAACCATCATCCCCACTCCCCCCCCTCCCCCCCCCAGCACATACATAAAGGAAAGACCTCAATGGGGCTACAGAGAGGGCCTGCACTGGCATTGCCAACCTGCTCAGCCACGTCCCTCACCAGGGGTTATACTTACCTCTGCAACCCCGGCGTGGTCATCATGACTGGTTTTCATTTTGAAAACCAGCAGTGATTTCTGTCAGCGTGATGGCACGCTGGCCATGTGGGGGGTGGACACATTCAATGCTCCAAGCAGCAATGGCATTAAGCTGCTTAATGACATTAAAATTAAGTCAATTTCATGGAAATCAGGTTCATACCCTCATACATCGCTGGCAGGGACGGGAAAGATATCAAACCGAGATCTTGCCGCCGCAATTCCTGTTCTGGCCCTCTCGCGAGATTCAGCGGCTAAAGCGGGATTGAGCCCAGACCAATGGGCCCTCAGATTCGTGCCCCAAGTCTCTCAATTACTCCCCAAGTGAACAATCCCATCATCCCAGGAATCAATCCAGTAAATATTCATTGTACTCCCACCAAGCCAAGTATGTCCTTACTTAGGTAGGAAGAACAAACAGTACTCGATGTGTGGACTCACAAGACCCCATATAATTGCAATAAGATTTCTTTACTCTTATATTCCAATCCCTCATAATAACGGTTAACATACCATTTGCTTCGCCAATGACTTGCTGTACAGACATGTCAACTTTCTGTGAATTGTGCATGAGAACTTCCAGGTCTTCTGAATCCCAGAGTCTCTCACCATTCATAGAATATTCTGCTTCTTTAATTTTTTCTTCAAAAGTAGATAACTTCAGACTTCCCAAAATTTTATTCCATCTGTCATATTCTTCCCCACTCACTTAACCTGTCTGAATGCTTTCACAGCCTCACTGCAAGTTTCTCATGGTTTACTTCCCACCTAGCTTTGTATCATCAGAAAACTTGAAGGTATATGCAATCCTTTCATTTATGAGCCGAGAATATAAGAGCAGGAAGGTTATGCTGAAACTATATAAACCTTTAGTTAAGACACAACTTGACTACAATGTGTAGTTCTGGTCACCTCATTACAGAAATTGCATTAGAGAGGGTACAGAGGAGATTTAGGAGGATGTTGCCAGGACTGGAAAATTGCAGCTCTGAGGAAAGATTGAATAGTGTGGGGTTGTTCTCCTTGGAGCAGAGGAGGCTGAGGGGAGATTTGATTGAGATATACAAAATTGAGAGTGGACTGGATGAAGTGGATGGAAGGGTCGATTTACTATAGCATACAGCTCAGTGATTAGGGGGCATGAATTTAAAGTGATTGGTAAAAACAGCAGAGGGGAGATGAAGAAAATGTTTTTCACCCAGAGGGTTGTGGGGGGTCTGGAACTCACTGCCTGAAAGGGTAGGGTAGAGGCAGAAATCTGCAGGGCTATGAACCAAATGCTGGAATGTAGGATTAGGCTGGATGGCTCATTTTTTGGCCATGAAGGCACAATAGATCAAGTGGCCTTTCTGTTTTCTGTCCTCCGTCCATGTTAATGTATTAGCCAAAATCCCATGAGCCCTAATTTTGTGTGACATTTAATGGAATGTTTTTTGAAAATTCAAATGCAACATTCGCTGGTTTCTCCTATCTATCCTGCTAGCTACACCCTCAGAAAACTCTGAACAGTTTGGCATACATGATTTCCCTTTCATATGTCTGATCATATTATGGTTTGGAGTTACCGGCGTTGGACTGGGGTAGGCACAGTAAGTAGTCTCACAACACCAGGTTAAAGTCCAACAGGTTTATTTGGTAACACAAGCTTTCAGAGCACCGTTCCTTCATCAGGTGAGTGCAGGATTTGTTTCACAAACAGGGCATATATAGACACAAACTCAATTACAAGATAATGGTTGGAATGTGAGTTTTAACAGGTAATCAAGTCTTTACAGGAGCAGACAATGTGACTGGAGAGAGGGTTAACCACAGGTTAAAGAGGTGTGAATTGTCTCCAGCCGGGACAGTTAGTGAGATTTTGCAAGCCCAGGCAAGTCGTGGGAGTTACAGATAGTGTGACATGAACCCAAAATCCCAGTTGAGGTTGTCCTCATGTGTGCGGAACTTGGCTATCAGTTTCTGCTCAGCGATTCTGCGTTTCAATCAGTGCTCCAAAACTAGGCCCCTAATAATAGACTTTGGCTTATAAAATGATGAAGATGTTTATAGAATGATGAAGGGGATAGATAGAGTGAACGTTCAAAGACTATTTCCTTGGGTGGATGGAGCTATTACAAGGGGGCATAACTATAGGGTTCATGGTGGGAGATATAGGAAGGATATCAGAGGTAGGTTCTTTACGCAGAGAGTGGTTGGGGTGTGGAATGGACTGCCTGCAGTGAAAGTGGAGTCAGACACTTTAGGAACATTTAAGCGGTTATTGGATAGGCACATGGAGCACACCAGGATGATAGGGAGTGGGATAGCTTGATCTTGGTTTCAGATAAAGCTCGGCACAACATCATGGGCCAAAGGGCCTGTTCCGTGCTGTACTGTTCTATGTTCTATGTTCTACTGATGTCAGGCTAACTAGTGCTTTGCTTCACTACTTCCAGAATGTTTGTGTCTTCCACTTTGAAGAGATACAAGATGTTTGTTTCATGTCTCTGCCATTGCCTTATCTTCTATTAGAATTTTTCCTGTCTCTGTCTCTAAAGAACCCACATTTACTTAAGCTAATCTCTTCCTTTTACATACCGATCAAAGCTTTCACAATCTGTATTTATGTTTCTTGACAGTTTAATTCCACATTCTCTATTTCTTTGTCAATTTCTTGATCATCTTTTGCTGAATTTTAAAATCCTCATAATCCTCAGGTGCATTCTCTTTCTGGTAACATTATAAGCATCTTCCTTTAATCCAATATTATCTTTTAATCCCCCGGTAGCCACAGTAGGACCATTTGTCCCATGGGGGTTTTACTTTTTAAGGGATTATATATTTGTTTCAAATTATGAATTAAACAATGACAGGCATTTAAATTACTATCTGCCATCAAATCTTTGAGTCTAGATTATGACCAGGAAGGAGCAGTTCTAGTGCAGCTGAACCCAGCCTGGCAACAGTGTGTTTTCTACAATGAATGCAAACAGCGGAGTTGGCAACTGCCTCTGGACAAAGAATCCAGCTTGCTGACCACATTTCTAATGCCATTCAGTCATTATTGTTTCAGTATTTAGCCCTTTGGAGTAGTATCCACTCCTATTGCGTCCACTCCTGAAATTTTCCAGGGAACAATGTCTCACACTCTAGAAGGCATGGAAGAAATAATATGCCAAATTGATGACATACTTGTATATGGTTCCATGAAGGAAGAACATGGTTGCAGAGTCAGAGCAATCCTGAGAGTATTACAGGATGCACGTCTAACACTGAATAAAAATGTTAATTTGTCAAACCTAAGATCAAGTTTCTAGGTCATAATGCAAGCTACTTGAATTACAATTGATCCCCAAAAATTGGAAGTAATCAGAGAATTTCCACAACCCAGGAGCACAACTGAGCATCAAAGATTCTTCAGGACGGTTAACCAAAATGTTCTTACCAAATACAGCAGAGATTAACAAGCCCTTGAGACAGAGGGGTCAACAGTGAAACTGAATATGGATCAGCAAAATGTATTCAAAAGGATTGATTAACTTTTGATCCCTTCTGAAATCTTGGCATATTACATCCCAGAATTACCACCCATGGTAGCAACAGATGCATCATCTACCGATCTGGGAGTAGTTTTATTTCATGTGCAAAGAGATGGCAAGCATAGATCAGTCTATTATCCTCTAGATCACATAGGAAACATTGATGGCAACATGGACATGCAAAAAAACTCCAGACTATATTGTGGGATTGTGTTTCAAAATCAAAACAGACTATAACCCACTAGTCACCCTTCTGAACATGAAATAAATTGTGAAGATGTTGTCCAGGATCCAGTGATGCAGACTGAGCTTGATGAGATATGATTCCATCACAGAGTACGTGCAAGGGACGTATCAAACAACAGCAGACACATTGCCACAAATACTATCAGATGGAACCAAAGGAACCAAGCAAGAGGATTTATATTTCATCCTCAATTACTCAAACTATTAAAAAGTTGCAGGAAATAAAACAAGCCCAGCAATGAGATGAAAAATGTCTCCAAGTACTAGAATATTGTCTGGAAGGATGGCCAGGCTATGTCCCCATTAATCTAATACTATGGCAGTAATTTAAACAGTGCAAGCATCTCACAATTATTGACAATTTACTTGTGTTCAACAAGAGAACAATCAAACCAAGATCTATATATATAGTTTACAGAGACAAATACAAACTATAATCATATATATACAAATATCAAATTGATTTGATATTCTTCAAAGATGTCACCAAAATCCTCTAGGAATAACAAAATGTCATGTGTGAGCTTGGCAATCAATCTGACGGCCATATACTATTTGCTCCACAAAATAAGTCTTACTTGTGCCTTAAACAGCCAAGAACAACAGAACCACTATGACCTTTTACTTTTCCATCAAGGCCATGGGAATGCCTGGGAATTGATTTATTTGAATTTAGAGGGAAAAAAGGGGAAACCTTCCTTTTTACCACTGATTACTACTCACAGTGGATTAAAGTAAAGCAGCAGCAGTCATGAAATCCCTTAAAAGAATTTATAAGACCATAAGACCATAAGACATAGGAGCGGAAGTAAGGCCATTCGGCCCATCGAGTCCACTCCACCATTCAATCATGGTTGATTTCAACTCCATTTACCCGCTCTCTCCCCATAGCCCTTAATTCCTCGAGAAATCAAGAATTTATCAATTTCTGTCTTGAAGACGCTCAACGTCTCGGCCTCCACAGCCCTCTGTGGCAATGAATTCCACAGACCTACCACCCTCTGGCTGAAGAAATTTCTCCTCATCTCTGTTCTAAAGTGACTCCCTTTTATTCTAAGGCTGTGCCCCCGCGTCCTAGTCTCCCCTGCTAATGGAAACAACTTCCCTACGTCCATCCTATCTAAGCCGTTCATTATCTTGTAAGTTTCTATTAGATCTCCCCTCAACCTCCTAAACTCCAATGAATATAATCCCACGATCCTCAGACATTCATCGTATGTCAGGCCTACCATTCCTGGGATCATCCGTGTGAATCTCCGCTGGACCCGCTCCAGTGCCAGTATGTCCTTCCTGAGGTGTGGGGCCCAAAATTGCTCACAGACATCGTATTGTCTGACAATGGGCCGCACTTTGCTAATGACCTATTCCACAATTTCAGAAACGAATATGGCTTCATTCATGTAATCAGTTAATCTTGCTATTGTCATGGTTGAGACATGATGGAAAATATATATTCATCAACTGGGCTACTTAATAAAATTTTTTTTGTGCTTTTCAAAATGGACAATTGCTGAGTTGACAAGGTGTCTTCAGCTGGTCACATGCTGCCTACCCACAATTTCAAAGTTATCTAAGGTTAATACCTCAAACATCATCCCCCGCCCCTTGCATAGCATAAATATTCCAACCAAGTTAAACATGGAAATATCAAACACAGCAGATGTTCAGTCTGCTCCAGCCATCTTCAAACAAAGACAACCCTTCACAGGTCCTAATCTCCAATAATGGTGCTAATGGCCTAAGCATTAACTGTTCTGACACAACGGCTTCAACAAGAGGGCCTTGTTTAACATAGGTAAAACCCTAACTTGTATTATTGTGGCCACGTCCTGAACCCTCTTCCTTTTTCCTTCTTGACCGTTTACTGTGATGAAATGTAGTGGACGTTGCAAAATCCCTCTTGCAAAAAAAAAGACTTTATAAAGTAGCCCAGTTGATGAATAAATATGTGTGTAAAAAATAAACCAACCCTTTTATTTTATCTTACCTTGAGTTTGCTGTGCAAGAAAGGCGGCATGGTGGGACAGTGGTTAGCACCAGGGCTCCAGGTTCAATTCCGGCCTCGAGTAACTGTGTGGAATTTGCATGTTCTCCCTGTGTCTGCTCCAGTTTCCTCTGGGTGCTCCAGTTTCCTCCCATATTCCAAAGATGTGTACATTAGGTGGATTGGCCATGCTAAATTGTCCCTCAGTGTCCAAAGATGTGTAGGTTAGGAGAATTAGCAGGGTTAATACGTGGGATTACAGGAATAGAGCCTGGGTAAGGTGCTCTTTTGGAGAGTTGGTGCAGACTCGATGGTCCGAATGGCCTCCTGCTACACTGTAGGGATTCTATGAAGTTATTAATAAAGGATTGGAACATTCCAAACTTAAGGGTTGGGGAAATTATCCCATCATTTACATGTTTAACATCTGTCATTGGGAAATTGTTAAAATCCATTATTAAGGAAGTAGTAACAGGACATTTAGAAAGTCAAAACGGAATCCATCAGAGTCAGCATGGTTTTATGAAAGGTAAATCATGTTTGACTCATTTGCTTCAGTTCTTCGAAGATGTCATGAGCAAGATGGATAATGGTGATCCTGTAGATGTAGTATATCTGGACTTCCAAAAAGCACTTGACAAGGTGCCACACAAAAGGTTAATACACAAGGTTAGTTCACATGGGATTAGGGGTCATTTATTATCTTGGATTGAGGATTGGCTAACCAACTGGAAGCAGAGAGTCAGGATAAATGGGTCTTTTTCTGGTTGGCAAAATGTAACTAGTGGGATGCCAGAGGGTTTGGTCCTCAGCCCCCAACTATTTACAATCTATATTAATGACTTGGATGCAGGGAGAGTAGGTTCCATAGCCAAATTTGCAGATGACACTAAAATAGGAGGGGATAGTAAGTTATGATAATGAAATAAGAAATTTGCAAATGGATATGGATAGGTTAAGTAAATGGGGCAATATTTGGCAGATGGAGTTTAACATGAATAAGTACGAGATTATTCATTCTGGTAGGAAAAATACAAAGGCAATTATTATCTAAATGGAAAGAAATTTCAGAGTACTTTAGTGCAGAGGGACCCGGGTGTCCTTGTGCATGATCACAGAAAACTAGCAGGTAATAAGGAAGGCAAATGGAACCTTGGCATTTATTGCTAAAGGAATAAAATATAGAAATACTGAAGTGTACAAAGCATTAGTGAGACTGCACTTTGAATATTATGTACAGTTTTGGTCCCCTTACTTGAGGAGGGATGTAGTTGCATTGGAGGCAGTTCAGAGGAGATTCACTAGGTTGATTGCAGAGATGAGGGGCTTGTCTTATGGACAGAGATTGGGCAGTTTAGGCCTATACTCTCTGGAGTTTAGAATAATGAGAGGAGATCTAATTGAGATGTATAAGATGATAAGGGGGATTGACAAAGTAGACGTGGAGAGGATGTTTACTGTCATAGGGCAATCTAGAACTAAAGGTCATAGTTTTTGGATAAGGCATGACAAATTTAAAACAGAGATGAGGAGAAACTACTTCTCTTAAGAGTTGTGAGTTTGTTGAATTTACTACCCCAGAGTGTGGTGGATGCCAGGACATTGTGTCAATTTAAGGAAGAGGTGGACAGATTTTTAATTATTTAGGGTTTGAAGGGTTATGGAGAATGAGCAGGAAAGTGGAGTTGAAGCCGAGATGAGATCAGCCATGATTGTATTAAATGACGGAGCATGTTTGAGGGGCTGAATCGCCTGCTCCTAATTCTTATGTTCTTATGTAAGAGTGGTATCTGTGTGCACTTGTGAATGAATGGCAGTTGGTTCAAAATTGTGACTGCAGCTTTCAATTTCTGGCAGCACCCTATAGGCTTGTACGAGTGGGCTGTCAGAGAAAAAACACTTCCTGAAGTGCTAAGCTCAGTCACAAGCACTCCTGTACAGTTCTGTTATGGGTCATGATGCTGTCTCACTATAAAGCAAAGTGCAAAGTACCAACCTCATAGCCCTGAGCACAAGAATTAACTGCTGAATATTGCAGTACCTTGTTTGAAGGTGCTGCCCTCAAGCTACAGTTTTGGTCAGGAAACAGCCAAAGTAGATGCCTTCTAATGGCAGAATCCCTTAAGCGCCTCCTTCATGAATGGCTGAACTTTACAATGAGTAAGCAATTACCTAGCCTGTGTGCTCAAAGAGCAGCAGCACACAGCTCCTATCTGATCAGACTCAAATTCCAAGGCCAAGTTAGCCCGGGTAAACCTATTTGAACAAATTCCAGTCCCAGGTCAAAGGAAACCCTGGCGAGAAAGATGATGTGGAGATGCCGGCGTTGGACTAGGGTAAACACAATAAGAGTTTTAACAACACCAGGTTAAAGTCCAACAGGTTTATTTGGTAGCAAATGCCATTAGCTTTCGGACTCCCGAAAGCTAATGGCATTTGCTACCAAATAAACCTGTTGGACTTTAACCTGGTGTTGTTAAAACTCTTACTGAGAAAGATGATCCACAGTTGATCTCGGGCCCAAGATGTGTACAGTCTAAAAGCAGCAAGTCCCTGTCTCCCTCTCTCAGCATTCTGTTACTGACTCAGCTGCAGCTTCCTCTGTCCCTTTTCATTAGGCACAGTGAGACTATTCTTAGCTTCTAGCTTATCAGACATTCCACCTCAGGAGAGCAGTCGGAATGTGTGGCTGACAGGGCTAAAAACAGAGTTGCATTTTCCAAAGCTGCAGTTAGGAGGGAAAACACCATCTTCCTGGGAGGGTTTGGCTTCCCCTTTCTAATAAAGATAATTGTGACAGGCAAGAGGCAGCTCTGGGATTGTCCCAGATTAAAGGTGCATATTTCTGAAAAATACCATGGCCACTCTCATAAGCTCTGTTCCCCTGTTACACTGCGCTGCTCAAATGGTTATCGATACAGTGCAAAGCCAGATGGTATTTGAATTATTTATTACATGAAATTCTCCTTTCTCACAAACACTGACAGTAGGGTGGGTTTCTCAAGCAAAATTGTCAATGATGGACGCACGTCAAGCTTCAAAGTCACCTTGATATTAAAAATTTGCCCCCTTCTCATCTGGAGCCTCCTATTCTTGCCAGTGTACAGAGTCCTAATTCCAATGACCCTCTGATAACTCACCCAAGTCACGATTCCTCATTTATGAGACCAGACATGAGCATCAGTGGCTACTCCACTACGGGAGGTATCACAGGCAAACCCGCCTAGCTCTTCAACATGACTAACTCTGGAATTACAAACAAAGGCTTCACTTTGGATGAGTTAGTTAAGGCCGTGATTAGCTGAGCCTTAAATAACAGGGACATTCCAACTTTGTTCACTGGTCTGTTGAATAAGTTTGGATGAAAAATCAAACGGTTGTTGGAAATACTCGGCAGGTCAGGCAGCCACTGTGGAGGGAGAAACAGAGTTAAATGCTTCAGATCGATGATTATCCAGTAGAACATTAACTCTGTTTCCCCCTCTGCTGATACTTTCTGGTCCACTGAGTATTGCTAGCAGTTCCTGTTTCTGTTTCAGATTTCCAGCGTCAGTACTAATTCGCTTTTGAAAAGGTGGCCGGACTGTGTATCCCAGCGAGAATCAGAGTTAAAAATCGAAAAGAAGAAAGCTTGCATTTATCATTCCTCAAAAAGTGCTCTTTAACCAATGAATTACTTTCTGAAATGTAGTCACCATTGTTGTGTAAGCAAATAGGACACCCAAGAGACACAAAGAAAGATCTCATCAACAGCAAATGAATCAATTTAGAATGAACTTTTCTTTTTGGTTAAGGAAAGAATCCTAGCCAGAACAGCACAAAAACTCCTCTCTGAATAGCATCATGGGATTTTTTTTTGTTCCCCTGAAAAGGCAAATGGTGACGACTTAACATCTCACCTAGAAAATGGCACATATACCACATGCTGCAGCACTCCTGTCAACCTAGACTATGTGCTCAAGTTGTGGAATATGTTTTAGAAGCCACAATCTCTTAATTTGAGGTGAGAACACGATCAACCATGTGAAACTGACATACATTTAATATCTCCAGAAAGATACACATAACAGATTCAAATCAAACAGGATATTGTCACTGTGACTCCCGCATTGATCAAAATGCTGATTAGGAGCATGTTTAGCTCAACACCATCAATACTGGTCCAGGACATGTTCCCAGCTGACAATCTCCTGTACAGCTGAGATCTTAACAGTACAGACTCTGGGCTTTACTATTTTCCACAACATCACAATAAGAAGTATAGATTTCTTAAAATTAGAATCAGCAAGTTCAAAGGAAAAGTCCAATGACAGACCCAGAGTAATCCAATCCATGAGAATTTAGCAAAAAGATTTTAAAGCCTCAGAAATGCCAAGCTGGCAGTTCCTCAACATGCCCATTCACACAGCCGTATATATTTCAGAGTTATTTTTACCCTAACATTATTTTATTTCATTAAAATAAAATATCATTTTTGATTCACTTGCAATGGTATACCTGTGTTAGAAATGGACTTAAAAAACATTCCTCTTGGATCACCATTTTACCAGTTATACCGTGCATTTACTGAAGCAAAGCCATCACTGCCTGACCCAAATCTGTATGTCCTGTATAAAAATCTTTAGTTCTGAGTACACTAAATTAACAAGGTCCCTGCAGTTCGATTCTGTTCTGCATTTTCTTGCACAAAATTCTCCACATTTAGTGGGGTTAATATTAACTTTTGCTGCATGCGTAAATGATTCAATATCAAATCACCTGCCCACATATCTCTCTCCTGGTTTTCAGTTCTGGAAACAAGTATTGGTAGAGGTGTACAACAGGCAGCAATCCAATATCAATTTATTTAATCCCCCACAATCAACATCTTGGGCATCGTCCAGAACTCAGAAGAGCAGGTCAGAGACTGGGTATTCTGCAGTAAGTAATTCACTTGCTGTCTCTCCAAAGCCTGTCCACTATCTACAAGACACAAGTCTGGAGTGTGGTGGAGTATCCTCCACTTGCCTGAGTGCAGCTCCAACAACATTCAAGAAGTCAAGACCATTCAGGACAAAGTAACCCACTTGATCAACAACTCAACCACCACCTTAAACATTCACTCATTTTATTACTGGCACACAGTGGCAGCAGCATGTAACATCTATAAGATACACTGCAGCAACTTGCCAAGACTTCTTCAGCAGAACCTCCCAAGCATGTGACTTCTACCACCTAGAAGGACAAGGGCTGCAGGCATATGGGAACACCTGCTTTTCTAAGTACTAATGTGAAAAGTTCCTTACACATCATTGTGACTTTGAAAAACATTGTAATTCATCAAAATCCTGCAACTCCCTCCATAACAGGTGTATCTGTACCATACAGACTGTAGCAGTTCAAGAAGGCCAGCAAGCCACCATCTTCTCAAGGACAATTAGGGGTGGGCAATAAATGTTGACCTTGCCAGTGACGCACACATCTTGTGAATGAATAAAAATACACTCTTGCCAAGAGTTTAAATTAAGCGAATCCTGCAATCTGACCAACTGTTAAAGAATGGACAGACAGGTTTAGGATCAACCAGGCAAAGTGAAACTCAAAGAAGGTGAGCAAGTCGGAAAGCAAAAGCTACGCATAATGTGATATGTTTCAGAGGAATTTATATTGTCACAATGACAGAGATTTAAAAAAACGTCAGTGCAATTAGAAAATTTTAAAAATGTATTTTAAAATTACTTGCTTCCTCTAATGTTGTAGTGAGTAAGTGCACCTGAGTGTGTCCTGAGCTTTACAGGGTTAGAAAGATCAAATTTCATTCCCAGGTCTGAATAAATTTACCAAGACAGATGTAATGAGGGCAAAGCAAATCCCGATCAGCTGCTTTTTGATTGGTTGCAGGAAACTTGAGATTTTGCACTGACAGTTTTAAAGTGTTACATGTATGATATACAGGAATCTTTCTATATTACACAGCAGAATTTTATATAATCTATGAAATAATTTTTGTACTGATTAGGAACAGTGTGATAATATACATTGTAGTATTACATGTCATAATGAACTGTGATTTACAACCGATCCATATAGCATCTTATCTCATCATCATCAAATTGCTCTTTTGGGAGCTTGCTGTGCATAAATTTGTTGCTGCATTTCCTACAATCACAAAAGTCCCGACAAGTAAAAAGTACTTTGGTTGTAAGGGGCTTTGGGATACCCTACATGTGCAAGGAGCACCCTCAGAATAATGGGGTTCTTTCTTTGTACAAGAGTGTTTTACCCTAGTGTAGGAATATAATTAATAAACAATTTGTATTTATATAGCATCCTTAATGTAAGAAATGTTCTAAGCAGCGTCAATCAGGAGGGAAACATGGGTTAACTGAAAGCTTGGGTCAAACTGATGAGTTTTATAGGTGGAAAAAGAGGAATGGCGACTGTTTTCCAAAGTGTGGGATTGAGACAGCTGAAAGATCCTTTCCCACTGATCGGATTCCGAGGAATAAAACACTCAGGGAGAAAGAGAGCTGGAACAATTTAGATATGATGTGGAGATGCCGGCGTTGGACTGGGGTAAACACAGTAAGGAGTCTAACAACACCAGGTTAAAGTCCAACAGGTTTATTTGGCGTATGCTACCAAATAAACCTGTTGGACTTTAACCTGGTGTTGTTAGACTCCTTACTACAATTTAGATAGGCAGGCTGGGTGGAGCTTTAACTGAGGATAAGAATGCTATATATATAACATGCTGGAGCCTGACAGCCAAAGTATGTTTTAGATCATGGGCAGTGGGTGTAGACAATTCTCTGAGAATATGTCTGGAGTTTTTGGAATGTAATGTCTAGGGGACCAGCACAGAGATCTTTAGATAGTCTCACGGAGGTCAAAAAATGAGGAGTAAATAAGATAAAGTTCATTTTGTTTAGTAGTTTTGGGTTCTTTAAAGGATTAGATTACAGGGTGTATTTGTGGTTTTAAAAGATATTGAGACTGAGGTAATCTAATGATGAAACTTGAGAGACCCTTAACTGATAAAGTATTTTTTCTCAATGTTTGTGATAATATTGATAAATATGAGAATGTTTCTGAATGACAAGTGCCAGAAATTTAATTTCAACAGCTACATCTTCACTAATAACATAGTTGATCATTCTCGATTCACATTCATAGAATCCTCATAGAATCCCTACAGTGCAGAAGGAGGCCATTTGGCCCATCGAGTCTGCACCACCACAATCCCACCCAGGACCTATTCTCGTAACCCCACATATTTACCTTGCTAACCCCCCATGACAAAAGGGTCAGTTTAGTATGGCCAATCAACCTAACCCGCATATCTTTGGATTGTGGGAGAAAACCGGAGCACCCAGGGGAAACTCACACAGACACGGGGAGAACGTGCAAACTCCACACAGACCATCACCCGAGGCCAGAATTGAAATCGGGTCCCTGGCGCTGTGAGGCGGCAGTGCTAACCACTGTGTCACTGTGCCGCCCCTAGTTGCTTAAGCACCAAAGCTTTCGTGCAAACTGCAACAAAAATGCTTACTATGTCAATTCATGTTTAAGAAATTTAAGAGATCTGTTGAAGTGATAAAAGAGCTCTTCAAGGTGGTTGGCAGATGTGATGGATCTTGGAGTCAACACTTATCAAAACCCAGGGCTTTTAGTGTTTTAACAGATTGGTTTAGATCAGTTAACGGAAAAATGATGGAGTCTTAATGAAGAAATGATTGGCAGATTGGAATGGCCTTGGATGCTCAAGTAAATGAGCGGTAGCTTTATCCCAGTTTTCCAGAGGTGAGAGAGGAAGAAGACTAGAGGGGGCAACACTTAGAAAGAGGCCACTTCAGGAAGAGAAAGATGTTTATGCAGGGGAAGCAGAAAGAAGGCAAAATAAAGTCAGTTCAGAGAGAGGGATAAAAGATATTGTAACCAATTATTTTCTGAAAGTAGTAGCCTAGAAATCATGTTGCCAACGTAAGCAGTGGAGCACTTCATGCATTCATACAAGTCCCACGGTCTGCAGTCTAATGGAAGTATTAGATCCTTTCAAATAAATAATGGATCCATTAACAAAGCTGGCATGAGGATGTTATACAAATTGGTTAATCAATGATATCCTTGTATTATCATCAACAGTAGTGTCTGGAGTAGAGAGTGAGCAAAGTAAGCAGAGAAACAGCCATCTGATGCACCAAACATGCGAGTTAGTCAGTGTGAACTTGCTGAAGCTGTAACCTACCATAACAACTATATTATACAAAGAGACAGAACCAGTTCACTGCAGAACATTCAACCTTGGACTGACAGTGCAACTATTCCCAGAGCAAATGATTGTAAACATTCTATTAGTACCATAGGCTTAAACAGAGATGATACGATTGCTGTGAACTATGTTGTTTCACAAGACCACCTCGGAACACAGAGACAGGAGTAGGCCATTTAGTCTCTAGTAGCCTGTTTCTCCATTCAATGAGATCACAGCTGCTCTGTGATCCAACTCCACCTCTGCCCCATACCCTTAAAACCTTTGGTTAACAAAAATCTATCAACCTCAGATTTGAAATTAACATATGGCCAAACATCATTTGTCATTTGCAAAAGAGATTTCTGGACTTTGACCATATTTAACATTACTCTGAAAAATCTTCCTCTAATTTTTAGACTATGGCTCCAGTCCTAGACTCCACAAGCTATGGAAATAGTTTCTCCCTATCTACCCTTTCTGCTCCCCTAATAATCTTGAAAACATTCATCACATCATCCCTCAACCTTTTAAATACCACTGAATACAACCTTATTTTGTAACATAACAGGCAGAGGTGATGAGAAGATTCTCCCTTGTATCCTAGTCTCCCAGACATAAAGACCAACATTTATATTTGCCTGTTTGATTATTTTCTCTGCCTCTTCATGACATTAATGATTTGTCTAAGTGGAAGTCCAAGTCTCTTTGGACTTCCATTGTTTCTAGCTTTTCAACATTCAGAAATTACTCTGTTCTACGTATATCTTTTTGTAACCCTGGGATGGAAACCATTGTTCAGTGCCATTATTTTCTTCATTACTGTTAATTTACTTATGTTAATTTCCATGAATTCCCATTCCTAATTCCGTGAGATGTCCTCTTCATCCACTGTAAATACTGCTACCAAGTAACATGTCCACCATTTTCTTCTTTTGATTTATAATTTTAGTGTTATCATTTTTGAAGACCTGCATTGTTCCCAATCACCCTCTTTTTTGTGTTCAGTTTGATATTCCTGACAAGTTTCTTCTCATACTCCCTTTTTGTAACTCTTACTATCTGCTTTGTCACCTTTTATTGATTCTCTGTGTCTCTCAGTTGCCAAGATCTGTGCTAGTTTTTGCATTTTTGTATGCCTTTTATTTTAGTTTTATGCTGTCACTTACCTCAAATCGTCCATGGCTGATTTTTTTGTCATGTAGAGTTTTTGTCCCTTAGAGGTATAAACTGGTTCTGTATCATGCAAAATTATTTTTTGTACACCTCCTACTTATCTTCTGTCATTTTACACATTAACAAATTTGCCCAGTTTACTTCAGATGGTCTCTGTTTCATATTGAAGAATCTTGGTAACTGTTTCAAGTTTCTCTCTTTCAAACACCATATTGAATTTGATCATATTATGATCACTATTAGAGAAGTTGCTATGCACTGCTGGGTTGCTAACTAAATCTGGTTTATACTCAGTACTAAATCTAATATGGTTCACTTGCTTGTTGTCTTGGGCACATTGTGGCAGAAAACTACTATTAAGAAACTCAAGAAAATCACTGCCTTTCTGTCTGAATTGGGTCTGCTTATTCCAATCTATATTGAGATTGAAAACCATCCTGACTTGTTGCATCCCTGACCAATCTCTGCACTTATACATTCTACCACTTCACACTGCTCATAGAGGCCTATACACAACTCCCCACCACAATCCTAATTCTTTTTAAAAAATTCTACCCATGAAGTTTCCATTGCCTCTTTACCTCTCATTATTACTAAAGCTACACCTTCACTTCTACTATTTCTCTATCTTTCTGCTAGACCTATAACCTGCTATTTATAGTTCCTGGTCCACACTGTCTTGCAGCCTTGCATCAGTAATAGCTACAATGTCATTTCCTCCCAAGTTGAATTTGAACCTGCAATTCACTCAATATGCTCCTTATACTCTATGCACATTTGGAACACACATCCTCAGATGTCTCGAGCCCAATCAGGCTTCAGCTGCTTCATCAATGACTTTCCCTCCATCATAAGGTCAGAAGTGGGGATGTTTGCTGATGATTACACATGAACATATGAAATAGGAACTGAAGTAGGTCATTTGGCCCCTTGAGCCTGCTCTACAATTCAGTAAGATCATGGTTGGTCTGTTTATGTTGAATTTCACATTTCCATCTACCCTTGACAACTTTTGATTCTCCTGCCTAACAAAAATCTATCTACTTCTGCCTTAAAAATATTCAGTAACCCTGCTTCCATCAGCTTCTGAGGCAGAGAATTCCAAAGTTGCACAACTCGCAGAGAAAAAATTCTCCTCATCTCTGTCCTATATACCTTTGATGTGGCACCTTAACAAATGCTTTCTGTAAATCCAAGTACAATATTCAGCCCCATTCACGACTCCTCAGGTACTGAATCAGTCCATGTCAATATGCAGCGATATTCAGGTTTGGGCTGATAAGCAACATTCCTGCCACACAAGTGCCAGGCAGTGGTCAGCCCCAACATGAGAGAATTTAACCATCACACTTTGACAATCAATGGCATTACCATTACCATAAATCCCCCACTCTCAACATCCTGGAGGTTACCATTGACTAGAAACTGAACTGGACCAGCCAGATAAATACTGTGGCTACAAAAGCAAGTCAGAGGCTAGGAACTCTGCAGAGAGTAAATCACCAACTGACTCCCCAAACTCTGTCCATCATCTACCAGGCACAAGTCAGGATTGTGATGGAAACTCTCCACTTAGCTCCTACAACATTCAAGAAGCTCAATGCCATCCAGAACAAAGCAGCCCACTTGATTGGTACCCCATCTACAACCTCAAACCTTTGCTCCCTACACCACCAAAATACAGAGGCAGGAGAATGTACCATCTACAAGATGCACTCCAATAACTCACCAAATCTCCTTCGACAGCACCTGCCAAACCTGCAACCTCAACCACCTAGGACAAAAGCTGCAGATACAAGGACATGCCACCACCTGCAAGTTTCCTTCCAAGCTAAACAGCAACCTGACTTGGAACTATAATCGCCATTCCTTCACTGTCACCGGCTCAAAATTCTGGAACTCCCTTTCTAACAGCACTGTGGGTGCACCTACACCACATGGGCTGCAGCAGTTCAATAAGGCAATACAACAGCACCTTACCAAGGACAATTATGAATGGACAATAAAATGGCCACATCTCATAAATAATTACACAAAACTATTCTACTGTTCTAATGTTTTATTCATATATGTCTTATTGCTCTCTGCTGGTTTATGTATTTTACATCTTTTGCATTTCCCCTTGCCTGTATTGCCTAAAGCACAATTTCTCTACTTTCTTATCATTAGTTTATTTTAAAACTATTATTTATTTCACCTTTTCCACTTGATCCCAGCCTTCCCTTATTTACAGTTTAAAGACCTTGTTACCGCCCTATCTATAATCTTTGAGAAAGAATGCCGAACAGAGAGACATTTTGTGAAGTAGAACCAAGTTAAAGGTTGAACTGCCATTGTGCCAAACTGAATTATGCTATATTGACGTGAATCCTGCGAACGATGTGCTGGTATAAATTGTTATTGCTAGTGTAGTTGTTACTATCTATGATAATTTGACAAATGTGCCATTTGTGTATACCGAGAATTAAGAAAATGAAGTAATATTGAAGATATATCTGAATGTTGTCATCATTTCTTGGTCTCTGGTTAGCCAAACGTTCCATGGTTTTCAACAAATCCTGCTATTTATTTAGATTGTTATCAGAACATATTCTTCTCATCATTCAGCATGTGGGACGGCATGGTGGCACAGTGGTTAGCACTGCTGCCTCACAGCACCAGGGACCCAGGATCAATTCCAGCCTTGGGTCACTGTCTGTGCAGAGTCTGCACATTCTTTCCATGTCTGCGTGGGTTTCCTCCCACAGTCTAAAGATGTGCGGATTCGGTGGATTGCCCAAGCTAAATTGACCCTTTGTGTCAAGGGAATTAGCAGGGTAATTAGGTAAGGTGACAGGGATAGGGCCTGGGTGGAATTGTTGTTGGGGCAGGTTTGATGGGCCGAATGACCGTCTTCAGCACTGAAGGGATTCTATGATTCTATTCTATGATTTAATACTGGACTATGTTGAAACAAACAGAAAATGCTGGAAAATCTTAGCAGGTCTGACAGGACTTGTGGAGACTGAACAGAGCTAACATTTCGAGTCTGGATGACCCTTCATGAGAGCTTTAATACAAATCTCTGCTAATAGGCTCTTTATTGCCAGATAATTCAGTAAAGTGTTAAGAATGAAACTTGGACAACATTGTCTTACATCCTTTTTGACTGAAGCTACTGAAAAAAGTGGGCTATCCTAAAATGTTTATCCAGAAGATCTGCCAGTTCCATGATAGTAAGAAGTCTCACAACACCAGGTTAAAGTCCAACAAGTTTATTTGGTAGCACAAGCTTCGGAGTTTCGGTGAGTCACCTGAAGAAGGAACGAGACTCTGAAAGCTTGTGCTACCAAATAAACCTGTTGGACTTTAACCTGGTGTTGTGAGACTTCTTACTGTGTTTACCCCAGTCCAACGCCGGCATCTCCACATCATAAGTTCCATGATAGCCACAGTCATGGAAGGTGGTGAAGTCTCCAACATGTCAGACAGGCTTGTGTTCTAACTCCTACCTTAGTGCTTTGTTTGCTTCTATGCTTGCTTATACCTTCAGAGATTGGATAAAGAAGTGAATATTCATTGAAGGCTGATTCCAGCATCTTTTGTCTATATCTTAAAATTCCAACAGAGGATATGGAGTTTGAAGCAGAGATCAGTGTCAAACAGGATGGGTGTGATTTTCTTGCTACTCTACTTGAACAGCGTAGTGGGGCAGGAAAATTAAGAGGGACCCAAAAAATTGGTTTTGTGCCCAGCGACCTTCCTGGGCCACTTTTTATGACACTGATTTAAATATTCAGTATCTCATTTCAATATGTTTAGTGAGCCTGGGACAGTATTGCCAGGCTCATTTGACTTTCTGACCTCGCATGTGGAGGTCCACACCAATGGGGATCACAGCTGGTCCCTAGTAACGGGGACCGGTGGGATCAGAGGCTATTGAAGCCCCCTAGGGGGGTCGGAGTGAGGGGCAGTGCCCCTTGGGCAGTGCCAGCCTGGCACTGCCAGCCCAGGACCCTGGCAATGCCTGCCTGGCACCCTGGTACATTGGGCAATGCGAAGGAGGCAGGGTCTGAGAGACAGGGCATCAAGTGGATGGGGCCAGATGGAGGTGGAGTCAGGCAGGGTGGGGAGGTAGGAGGGGAGGGAAGGGGGCATTTTGCATTGGGGGGTGGCAGCTAGTGATGGGGGAGGCAATTGGGAGTCGGGGCTGGCGATCTAGAGTCGGGGCCAGAAATGGGGGGGGGGGGGGTGCGGTGAGGTGGGTGGTGGAGTCAAGGCTGCCAATTGGCATGCCGGTGTTCGGGAGGGGGATTGGGGCCAGTGATCGGGGTGTGGGAATCGGAGCCAGCAATCATGGGGCTCGCGAATTCCGGGGGCCGGGCATGCATGATGATGCCCTGAGCACTCTGCTGCCGGCTTCTCTGGTGGGTTTAGGCTCTGCCTCCCCTACTGGCATGAATCGCGTGACAGTCTCTACATTGCACAGAGTACTGTAAATAATTAAAACCCAGCCCGTTGGACTCTTAGAGGGCAATTGCCCCAATTTTTTAGCACAGCAGGCTGGGAGATTCCAGCAGCGTCCACTAGCATCTCTGAGCCCACTAAACACTCCGACCTCGCTAGGAGTATTTCCTCCAGTGGGGTTTACAGTAGTTCCCCACTTTCAGGGAGCTAGCAGCCCGGCCCCACTGGAGTGAAGGGCGGAAATTGGGGCCACCCCGAGGGTTGGGCATGGGAGGGTTAAGTGCTCCCTGGGCATTGGCACCCTGGCATTGCCAGCCTGGATCCCCAGCATTGCCCAAGGGGCAAGGTGCCAATGCCCAGGGGAATCTTGGCACTGCCCACCAGGCATAGGGCACTGCCAAGGACAGGGGGCATTTGGGAGGTGAGGTCTAGGGGCGGGGCCTAGGGGGCGATCGGTGGGGGTGGGGGGTCTCGCTGCCACTCTGCATAGGGATCAGTGAGAGAAGGAGGGAGGCCAGCAATCAGTGAGGGCTGGGAATTAGTTGGGGGTGGTCAGGACTGTGGGGAAGGGGTACAGGACTTCTGGGTGGGGGTTCGGCACTGGGGGGGTGGATGTCTGAAACTTTGGGGGGTAATTGTCAGGGAGTTGTGTCTGGGCCCAGAAATGGTTGGGGCGGCCAGCGACCGGGCTGTGGGGGGGTGGGGGTAGCGCCAGCATTGCGGGGTTCACGGGGCAGGCCAGCGATTGAGCTGTCCAGCAATCAGGAGGCTGTCAGTGCAGGGTCACTGCATGTGCCGATCTCGGGACTCACAGATCGATGCATGCACAGTAGCCCAATCAGCGCGCTGCTTTCAGCCTCTCCAGTGGGAATGGGCTCTGCCCCTTAAACTTAATGACATCCACGCTGGTGGCCTCTGTATGCACAGAGTGTGGGAGATTCTTCTCTGAATTCCCACTGGGAAAAAAAGCGTGATTTACTCCAGTTTTCACGCAAATTCGACACTTAGAATTTTTGGGGGGAGAATTCCGGCCTTAGAATTATTTTGGGAAAATCACCCCAAATATCTAAATTGTAGAACATTTCAAATCGTCTCCACAAGCAGTGAGGTTGAGAATGGGGATGTGGTAAAAGCTGTCGATCTTTTTAGTCAAAGCCAAACAAGTGATCTCAGTTTTGCCAGTATTCGATTAGAGGAAGTTCTACTTAATCCCTGACGACATTGTGTACACAGTCTGATGGTGCAGTGATATTGGTGACATTAAGGTGCTGGAGGATTCCAGTTAGGTGTGATCAGCATTCATGTGGAAGTTGAGCAGACACCACAGTTAATGCCTCTGGGGCTGGGGGAAAGGGCAATGGTGAAGTTTTGCGTAGTCCTGAGGTGGCCTTGCAAAGCCCCACCGCCCCCCCCCCCCACCCCCCCAATAAAAAAACCATTGCTGCAGGTGAGCTGGCTGCACTAGGGCATGTGGCAGCGTAATCAAATCAAATGAAGGCAGACATATGGAAGATAACCAAAGACAGCAGAAGAGAATGGAGTTGGTAACCATGTAGAATTCTGCAACACTGTCACATGTTGATATGGCTCCAAACAAGTGCATTGGTTCGGGTGGAAACTGACTGAAGGGATTAAAACAAAATAAGGGAGACATTTTAAAAATAAAACCCAGCTCCAATCTTGCCAGGATATCAGCTGTATAAGTGGTGATGTGAGTGTTTAAGTGAGATGGTTTGAGACAGTGAAATATCCTATTCTCACCTGAACCCGTCTTCTCCAGTATAGTCGGTCTCTGGCACAGACAGGGAGCCAAAACTCACCGCTGGGTGCCCCTGGGTCAGAGCAGCGTTCATCCTGCAGGAGCTGCGGTGAAGCAATAGATAACAGATTGTGAGAGATATTCAGGAGACACACACATCAACTATCAGTATATCCAAGAAAGGAGAGGAGTAAAGTGCAAACGTACACTGTGCGCTATCTATAAAGGAGGATGTAATGTTGTATCCGGGAAGGTCACACAGTGTATATGTCTTGAGGCTCAGTGTCTCTGACTCCTGATAGATATGAAGATGCGAGCGGCTCGGGATCCTGACTCAGAGGTCACCCAGGCGGCACTGTGTCCAGCCTGATCCTGGCTGCCTCTCCCCGCAGTGGCGGACTCGCTGCTGCCGCTTCAGCGAGTGGATTCGCTGCCGAGAGCCCGGCAGAGCCGCTCTTCCCCAGCGAGTCTGCCCCTGCTCCTGACGTCATTTCAATTGCATTTAAAGGGGAAACACGGACAGATCCGGGGGCGGAGGGGGGTGGGGGGGAGACAGACGGGGGAGGGGAGGGGGGGGGGGGGGTTGGGGGGAGAGGTCTCGAGGGGGGGGGGGACAAATCGGGGAGGGGCGGGGGGGAGAGATCCCGGGAAAGAGAGACAGATGTGAGAGGGAGGAGACAGATCCCGGGAGGGTTCAGGACCCAGGGAGACAATGTCAAAACAACACAGGCTCCCAAAACAGAGCACTGCCTCCTCTGGCACCATTCTAAAAATCACTCTTCCCTTTCCCCTCTCCTACAAACACTGCCTGAAGAACCCTCCTGCATGTCACCCAAATGAGCTGCGTCGCTGAGACTATTCGGCCAAGGCGGTCATCACATTTGAGCGCTATCCTTCAGCGTACACATATTTTCCGATAAGAGTCACTGACTAACAATCAGGAACAGAAATGTTTGGCGACTTTCCCCTCTTCCCATCCCGCTGTAAAATGTAAGGTGTGAGATTAGATGAATACTATAAAGATTTGTTCGACCTTCCAAGACCAAAGACAATCTAATACCAGGACCAGTCTATCCACGCAAGGTCTGTGACCCAGTGCACGTTCCCAAATCACTGACATTCATCCAAAATACTGCAGCACATAGGTTAAGCAAGTCCTGTGCATCCCCACCCCTCTGCTTGCTCATTTACATTGGTTCCTGGTTGTGTAAAGCCTCAATTTTAAAATTCTTAGCCTTGTTTTCAAATCTCTCCATGACCTTGCCTCTATCTCTGTAATCTCCACTCCACAACCGTATGAGATATCTGAACTCCTCTTGCATTGACCTCTTGTGTGTTCCTGATTTTAATGGCTCTGCCTTGAGCAGCAGCCTGGGCCCCAAGCTCTACACCTCTTCTTTCTACCTGGCTTTCCTCTTTGAAGGTGCTCTTACCATCTCAAAGTCAAATTCTGTTTGATAATTGCTCCTGTGATGCATCTTGGATATTTACTTCATGAAGGCTGCAACATAAGTACAGGTTGTTGTTATTTTGGAAAATGAGCTCCATCAGAACTCTGTGGTTCTGTCATAGTAATAGTACTAAGAACCAGCTGAGCAGTCCTCCAATTTGACTAGTTAATTCATTTTCCTTTGATTTTTTTAAATGTATCTTCACACCCACAGTTTTCCCTTTGGGGAATAATGGGGGAAGTAGTGGAAGGGTACCTGAACTGATTATCAACCTGTTGAACCGCATTATAAATGCTCTTTCTGTGGCCAACAAGTCCTGGTGCTGGACTTGAACCTGGAGCTTTTGTTCCAGAGGTAGGGGATTAATGTAAAGATATTCTGGTTTAGTTTGCAATCTTAATCATTTATTCCTATTTTTTATTTGAATTTCTCTCACCTCTGAAAATGTAGTATGATATATCCTTGCCTATCTTCTATTGCTTCCCATCATTCTGAGAGCATTGGCCATTACTGTGGATATTCATGCTTAACTCTGACTATGATTATAAACCTCAGCTTCAGTTTCACAGAGTAATCTTTGACTGAAATTTCAGGGGGAAATTGATGATTCTGAAAGGAAAGTGAGAGTGAAGCAGTTAAAATTAAGCAGTTCTATTTCCCATTTTGTTCTCATTAGTTCCACATTTTAAGACCACAGATTTTGGCATCAGTGGGTTTTCTGCTAAATTCTGAGACCCTCCAATAAAGGATGCAATGGCCTAGTGGTATTATCGCTAGACTATTAATCCAGAAACTCAGCTAATGTTCTGGGGATTCAGGTTCATGTCCCGCCACAGTAGATGGTGGAATTCAAATTCAATAAAAAATATCTGGAATGAAGAATCTACTGATGACCATGAAACCGTTGTCGATTGTTGTAAAAACCCATCTGGTTCACTAATGTCTTTTAAGGAATGAAATCTGCCTTCCTTACCTGGTCTGACCTACCTGTGACTCCAGAGCCACAGCAATGTGGTTGACTCTTGACTGCCCTGGATCAACTGGGGATGGGCAATAAATGCTGGCCAGCCAGTGATGTTCATGTCCCACAAATGAATAAAAAAAAGCAGGTCCATGGTCACATGCGGCAAGACCTACACAATATTTAGGCTTGGGTTGATAAGTGGCAAGTAACGTTCACACCTAACAAGTGCCAGACAATGACCATCTCCAACCAGAGAGAAACTGTCTTCCATTGAGGTCCAACAGCATTACCATCACTAAAATCCCCACCATCAACATCCTGGGGGTTAGCATTGACCATAAAGTTAACTGCGCCAGCCTTATAAAGACTGTAGCAACAAGAACAGATCAGAGGCTGGGAAGTCCACAGTGAATAACTAATCTCCTAACTCCCCAAAGCCTTTCCACCAAGAGTCAGGAGTGTGTTGGAAAACAGTCCATGGCTGGAATATTACCATCCCACCAGCCATAGGATTTGGAGCGGGCAAAGGGCGAACCATGGAAATGTCCATTGACCTTGGGTGGGGTTTTATGGTTTCGAGATGAGCAAGGCCATAAAATCTCACCCCATGTTTCTGGATGACGAAGCTCCAACAACACTCAAAAAGCTTGATACCATCGGGGACAAAACAGCCTGCATGATCAGCACCCCATTCATTACTTTAAACATTCACTCCCTTCACTGATGGTGCAAAGTGGCAGAAATGTGTAGTACCTACAAGATGCTCTAAAGCAATTCACCAAGCCTCCTTCTAAACCCTTGATCTTTGGAAGGACAAAGGCAGCTAATGCATGGGAACACTGCCATCCTCAAGCTCCCCTCCAATAAGATATAGTCCCTGACTATATCGCCATTCCTTCACTGTTGCTGGGTCAAAAGCCTGGAACCTCCTTCCTAATTATACTGAGTGACCAGATGGCCTGCAGTGGTTCAAGAAGGCCACTCACTATAACCTTCTCAAGGGCAATTAGGGATGGGCAAGAAATGCTGGCCTAGCCAGCGTTGCTCACATCCCATGAAAGAATGAAACAAAATTGGTATTGAGATTTTAACCCACACCTGTGTGAGAGAGCTGTGGGGTAGCTAGCAAGGTACTCTATGATAAGGCAAAAGAAACATTTATGGGACATGGTAAAATGAAAGTGCTGAAGAGTGATGTTCATTTGAGGATGGAGCTTAGCTATGACTAAATGCTGGCGTTCTCTGCATCTGTGTACGTTGTAGACCTGACTAGAAGTGTTTCATGCTGTCTCAGTGCTGGAAGTATTCTTTCCAGTGAGATGAAAACCGATAATAAAAACAAATTTTTAATAAAAATGGTAAACCTATTGCTAGATTGTTCATTTCTGTTTTATAATCTAAAAGACCACAGTAGATTTGTGTATATCCATGTGATGTGCAAGTATAACACAGGGACTGTTTAACCTGACTGAATGATTTATGGTATATTAACACAATGAATATATTACAAACTGTTAGACTGGAAACTATAGTAACTTCTGACCTCTGTACTTATTGGGTTCAGCCTCTCCCTCCTGTAATTTTCACAATAAATTGCAGTGCTCATAAACCCTGCAGGAACAACATTAATCCACTCAAAACCAATTCTTCTGTTCTCAGGCTGTGTAGGTTCATGAATCAGCTGGTAGTGGTGCCAGCCACAGAACGTGAATGGTTGATGACAACTCAAATCATCTGGGTCCGTTACTGTTAATCCAGAAAACTACTTATCAGCAAAAGTGTTTATATTTAACAGGAATATAATTTAGCTCTATAGATACCGGAGGGATAGTGCAACAATCAACATTGGTTCATATCCAGTCGGTTCCATTTGGTCCACCTCTTAAAGGGGAAATGCCTTTATCATAAAGTGTTTCTTGTCCATATATGATGCAGTAAGAAGTTTAACAACACCAGGTTAAAGTCCAACAGGTTTATTTGGTAGCAAAAGCCACACAAGCTTTCGAGGCTCTGAGCCCCTTCTTCAGGTGAGTGAAGGGGCTCAGAGCCTCGAAAGCTTGTGTGGCTTTTGCTACCAAATAAACCTGTTGGACTTTAACCTGGTGTTGTTAAACTTCTTACTGTGTTTACCCCAGTCCAACGCCGGCATCTCCACATCATATATGATGCATACAGTGTGTGGCCTCTATGTGACAAAAAAGGACGTTCTGCTATTTGGACGTACTTAATTCATTGTTTTTTTATTCATTCATGGAATGTGGGAATCTTGGCAAGGCCAACATTTATTACCCATCCCTAATTGCCCTTGAGAATGTGGTATTGAGCCACCTTCTTGAACTGCTGCAATCCATATGATGTAGGTACATCCACAGTGCTGGGTGGGGAAGTTTCTGGATTTTGAACTATGTGTAGGGGTGGTGTCAGACTGGCTCAGTGGTAACACCCTCAACTCTAATCTAATCTAAAGATTGTGGTTCAAGATCTATCCCAGGTAAATGCACACATAGTTTAGATTACTACAACAGCAAGTACTGTTGTTCAAGAATGAAAGTGAGGCAGAATGAGAGGAAATGGCAAGAGTTCAGACAATGGGAGAGAGGGACAGTATAAAGACAAGAGAAATACCGTGTATAAGATGCAACTGAAGTGATGTAAGGAGGGAGGAGGAATGAAAGACAGAATAAAAGATGATGGCATACACTTCAAGCACATAGTTGAAAAAAGGCATGCCAAAATTAGAAGATTTTTATTTTTACCTCCTGGGTATTTGGCATCACCTAGGCTAAATATAGAAAGAAAGATCTATTGGGGAGGATGCAAGTCCCTTACAAAAATTGATGGATTATCTTTTTACTATTGGAAGGATTATTTGACAGGTTTTGTCACCAACTTCTGATTCTCCTTGACAGATCTTTAATTCTGCACTTTGGCCAAATGATGCTTAATATCCAAGCAGTGAAGATTAAATCTATCCCAATATAATGATGTATATCTAACATATATAGTAGTCGTATGGATACACAATATATAATAGTTTGTTTGATACTATATAACAAATGTATCATGTATATCTAATATAGCATGTATCCCTTACATGTACTAAAGAAGAAATAAAAATATTTTATACTTAATATTGTGCATATTTGCAATAAATGAGTCCCATTTTGGAATTTTTGAATCTTGCGCTTCCACAGAGAGGATTTAGAGAAAGTATTACTTTTGATGTTTAGTTCTTTTCAAATTTAGTATTTACATAACTTAAAAAAGAGGCTGAAGAGATAGGTAATGAGCTAGCTTTGAACTTGTTTCTTCACTGACATAAATAATAAGAAATGCATTAAGTTGTCTCAGCAGTGGATAAACACCCCACAGGCAGGGTTGGGAAGTTGTCAATCAGAAACTCAGCAGACAATCTGCCACACCTTCCATTTCCGGTTGTGAATTGCAAGAGATAAAATTAATAGGCACTGCCAGTCAAGAAGATGCTTTATTGAAACCAAATAATGTGAGACAATAAGACAGCCAAAGACAACGAGAAGGTTGAAGTGTAAGAGAGGATAGTCAGAAAGTTTCTTATTTAAGACAGATGACAGATGTGGGAAAGTATAATGTGCTCTTCATTTTGTATCGTTATGCAAATATGAGTTGTCCTGTTTGAATTAAACGAGTTTCATCAAAATTGTCATTCTGTTTATTCACTTTACTGTGAAATAGAAAGGCATATCATTTCACATTGTGTCTCATTTCATGAAGTGTCTACTCAATATACCTTTGATTAAACGTGTGAAATACAGGAATAGCTGTCACAAGTTACTTTCTTACACATCTTGGTTATGCCATCATGCAAGTGGATGTATGGCAGTTAAATCAATTCCCACAGAAATAAGGTTGAGCATCTTATTGCTCATGGAAGTGACCAGAACCATGGAAATGGCAGATCAGAATTCGCAACAGCAATTTAGTGTATACCCTCTATATATAATACTATTGTACATGATATAAAATATATATGATATAAAATATATATATAATATATATATATAATATAATGGTGTTGAATCGATATATTTTGAAGTATGTAACTTTTCTCATATATACTCATTTCCAAACTCCGTGGCCTTGGCTCCTCCCTCTGCAACTGGATCCTAGACTTCCTAACCCACAGACCGCAAATAGTAAGGATAGGCAATAACACCTCCTCCACAATCCTCAACAGTCGCGCAAAGCTGTGTCCTCAGCCCCTCACTAAACTCTTTGTACACCTATGACAGTGTGGCCAAATTCCCCTCCAACTCAATTTTCAACTTTGCTGATGACACCTCCGTAGTGGGTTGGATCTCAAACAATGATAGACAGAGTACAGGAAAGAGATAGAGAATCTGGTGAATTGGTGTGATGACAATAGTCTCTCCCTCAAAATGAAGGAGATAGTCATCAACTTCAGGAAGCGTAGTAAAGGAGTAGTAGAGGACATGTCCCTGTCTACATCAACAGGGATGAAGTGGAAATGGTCGAGAGTTTCAAGTTGCTATGTGCCAAGATCACCAACAATCTGTCCTGGTCCCTCCATGCCGATGCTATAGTTAAGAAAGCCCACTAACGCCTCTACGTTCTCAGGAGGCTAAGGAAATTTGGCATGTCTGCTACGACTCCACCAACTTCTACAGATGCGCCATAGAAAGCATCCTTTCTGGATGCATCACAGTTTGGTATAGCTCCTGCTCTGACCAAAACTGCAAGAAACTATAAAGGTTCAAGAACGAAGTCCAGTCCATCACACAAACTAACCTTCCATCCACTGTGCTGTCTACACTGCCTGCTGCCTCGGAAAAGCAGCCAGCATAATCAAGGATCCCACGCACCCCACACATACTCTTCCGTCTTCTTCCGTCAGGAAAAAGATATAAAAGTCTGAGGTCACGTACCAACTGACTCAAGAACAGCTTCTTCCCTGCTGCCATAAGACTTTTGAATGGACCTACCTTATATTAAGTTGATCTTTTTCTACATTCCAGCTATGACTGTAACACTCCTTTTCTTCTCTATGAATGGTATGCTTTATCTATATAGCACACAGGAAACAATACTTTTCATGTGACAATAGTAAATCAAATCAAATTAAATATATGAAGTAAGGTGCCCTTTACATATAGTAGTGTATTTTCTATCTACTAACAACAACCTCCATTTATACAGCACCTTTAATATAATAAAAAGTCCCAAGAGGCTTCACCAAAGCAATTATTAACCAAACTTTGGCACTGGGTTACATAGGAGATGTAGGTTTTACAGAATATCTTAAAGGAGGAAAGAAAGGTAGTGAGGTGAGGCGGTATAGGGAGGGTTTATACCAAGGCAGCAAGAGACACAACCACCAATGGTGAAACAGTAAAAAATAAGGATGCTAAAAAGCCAGAACTGGAAGAACAGAGAGGTCTTAGAGGGTTGTAGGAGTGGAGAAGATTACAGATATAGGGAGGGGGGAGGCCGAGGAGGGATCTGAAAACAAGGATGAGAATTTTTTAATGGATGTATTGCTAAACAAGAAACAAATCTAGGTCAGCAAGCACAGGCTTGATGGGTGAGCAGGACTTGATGTGAATTAAGATATGGCAGCAGCATTTTGGCTGAGATCAAGTTTATGGAGGTGGAAAGTGGGAGACCAGCCAGTAATGTGTTAGAATAGTCAAATCTAAAGATAACAAAGATATGAATGTGGGTTTCAACAGCAGATGAAGTGAGACAGGGCTGGTGAGAGATGAAGTTATGGAGGTGAAAGTAAGCGGGTCTTAATGATGGCACAAATATATGGTTCGAAGTTCATTTTGGGTTCTGATAGGGCACCAAGATTACAAAATGTCTGATTAAGCCTCAAACAGAGTGGGCAGACAGTGGGATGGGGTTGGTGGCTAGGGACCAGAGTTTGTGGTGGGAACCAAAGACAATGGCTTCGCTCTTTCCAGTATTTACTTGGAGGAAATTTCTGCTAATCCAGCACTGGATGTCAGACAAGTAGTGTCACAAATCAGAGACAATAACAGTGAGGATTTTATGGGTAAGGGACTCGATCGCCATTGGAGAGCCAGCGAGAAACCTGACCTGCCTCCTCCTGGAAAATCCCACTGTATTACAAGCCAATCAGGCAGTTGAGAGGTCACTCGCAGGCTGTCCACCAGATCAAGACTCCGAGGTGGGAAGGCCAGCAGCTCTGGTTGCTGTGGAAACAATGCCCACAAGATGATCAGAAGAGCAAAGTGTCCCAGGCCAGAGCCAAGTGATGGCAGGAGAGATTTAGTGGGATCACAGGGGTGGGGCGTGGGGAAGGTGGCAGCAAGAACAGTGGGTTGGCTCTCAGTGCAACCTCCCTCCCAATGTCAGGTCCCCCAATTAGCACTGAGTCTTTTTAAACAATGGACCATTTTGGGAGATCACAAGCAACGCACACAAGCAACAGGATCACCCATGCTGGGTTAATACCAAATATATATAATACAGAAACCTATATATTTTATTAATTCAGTGTGCACTCGTTATGTATTGACCCAGTATGTGTTCTCTTTATAATACTAAACTGGGTGTCTCAATGAAACAGAAAATGACTATCAAAAGAACAACCTTGTAGGGGGCGATCTTACTGGTTCGCTGTGCTGGTTTGAGACGGGAAGATTGTGGGCGAGGATAAAAAAAGGACGCAAATCAGTTTGTTATCCTCCCGGCCCTGTTTTATCGGCGAGATCGGCTTTGCGCCCAGAAAGGGTGCCTTGCGCAATGGATGACACCCTTTGCCACTGACCCAACCTCTGCATCCATTATTGTGGAGATGTTAAGAGCAGACAATAGCACTTTTGTTTTGACCCAGAAGTACTCTGTTCCCTCTTGCACCTACTTTTCTCCTGAGCCAGCAGAATTGGCCTATCAGATGGGACCTAGCATTGCTGGCAAGAATGGCGGCTGCATTGAACATGTAGCCAGGATAGAACTTCAGGGTTCGCTACATTGTTTTGGACTCATCTGCGAACACTCCCCCAGCCCCCAGCACAAATCTCCATGCTGTCAGAAAAACTGGCAGACTGCAGGAACATTGTAGTGCCAAACTCATCCAAAAAATCGATGTGGAACATTCTCATTTTCAGATTGTTCTGACATTTAGAATGTTTTTGGAAAGATCGCCCCTGTAATTTTGTAACACATTTCATGTCCTCAGACCAGGCCAGAGTTTTATGTCCAAGGGATGATTTTGATATTCACTGCTCTTCTGTAAACAAATGGAGCATTCAATATGCACACAGTAATCTCCTGCAAACAGCACGTGACTAAGTGACCAGGTAGTTTTGGTAGTGTTTGCTGGGGGAGGGGGATGTTGCTTGAGTACGAGGTGAACTTTCCGCCCATTTTTGAATAGTGCTATTATCCATTTAATAATGAATCTATTTAACACACAGGAAAATCTGGAAGATGATCACATGCAGCTGAGGAAGATGAAACAGCCAAAAAATAGTCACCAAGAAATCTCTAGAAAAGAAGAAGGTGAGTAATTGTAGCCATAAAGGCGAAAGTTTTTTCAGCTTTACCAGAAGTCAGAAGACAATTAAGAACTGTAGAGGATCAGGAAAGATACTGAAAGGCAGATTCAAACCCATATGATGGCGGAGCTGCTAAATTATTATACTTCTGTCTGTTAATTACATATTAATTGGGTGTTTAATTGCAGTAAGCTTTAACTGAGGATCTGCCTCTGCCCTTATAAACAGGAGCAAACTGAAACCATGTGGTTTGGATTGAAGTTAATGATATGTAATGTACATGAAAGGTTCTAAGTGTATAAAAACTTGGTTCCAGTTCAACCATTACTGCCTAACTATCTGAGTTGTAACACTGATGAAATTTCAGATGACACTTAATAGCTTTATTAATATTAAAATAAATAGTTCACTTATCTTGGCTAGATTAGGCAAGCTCAAAATTGATTGGGCTCCAAGTCTGGATAAAAGGTCATTAGAGATGGTAGAGATCTCTATAAGCCCCTTGCCAGTTTTCTTTTACTGTATCTTCATAGCCACATTGTTTTTACCCTTTGGGGGATAATGGGGAAGTTTTAGAAGGATTCCCAAGCTGATTATCAGCTTGTTGAACCACGTTATGAACACTCCTATACCTAACAAGTCCTGGCATTAGACTCGAACCCAGAGCTTCTGATCCAGTGGTAGGTGCTACCGCTGCACCACAAGGCCTCAATCCCCTTGAATTATCTTCAAAAATTCAATCAAGAAGGGTATAGATTCCTTAAACTGGATATAGTTACCATATAGTTAGCTATATAGCATATCGTTCTTATAAGAAATCTATCGTGTGTGTCAGCCCTGGCTCAGTTGGTAGCCCTCTCACCCCAGAATCAGGATTGGACTGCAATAATCTAATCTGATGCTTCAGTGCAGTGTAATCCAACTCTTGAAACTATAGATCTCATGCCACTATTTCGGAGAAGAACAGGGAGTTATCCCCAGTGTCTAGGCCAATTCATCCCTCAATCAACATCGCCAAAACAGATGATCTTGTCTTTATCTCATGGCTGTTTGCAGGAGCTTATTATATATGCAAATTGGTTACAACAGTGACTTTGATTTGATTTGATTTGATTTATTATTGTCACGTATTAACATACAGTGAAAAGTATTGTTTCTTGCGCACTATACAGACAAAACATATCATTCATAGAGAAGGAATCGAGAGAGTGCAGAATGTAGTGTTACAGTCATAGCTAGGGTGTAGAGAAAGATCAACTTAACGCAAGGTAAGTCCATTCAAAAATCTGACAGCAGCAGGGAAGAAGCTGTTCTTGAGTCGGTTGGTACATGACCTCAGACTTTTGTATCTTTTTCCCGATAGAAGAAGGTGGAAGAGAGAATGTCCGGGGTGCATGGGGTCCTTAATTATGCTGGCTGCTTTGCCGAGGCAGCGGGAAGAGTAGACAGAGTCAACGGACAGGAGGCTGGTTTGCGTGATGGATTGGGCTACATTCATGACCTTTTGTAGTTCCTTGCGGTCTTGGGCAGAGCAGGAGCCATACCAAGCTGTGATACAACCAAAAATAATGCTTTCTATGGTGCATCTTTAAAAGTTGGTAAGAGTCGTAGCTGACATGCCAAATTTCCTTAGTCTTCTGAGAAAGTAGAAGCGTTGGTGGGCTTTCTTAACTATAGTGTCGGTATGGGGGGACCAGGACAGGTTGTGGAAGATCTGGACACCTAAAAACTTGAAGCTCTTGACCCTTTCTACTTCGTCCCCGTTGATGTAGACAGGGACATGTTCTCCTTTATGCTTCCTGAAGTCGATGACAATCTTCTTCGTTTTTGTTGACATTGAGGGAGAGATTATTGTCATCGCACCAGTTCACCCGATTCTCTATCTCATTCCTGTACTCTGTCTCGACATTGTTTGAGATCCGACCCACTACAGTGGTGTCATCAGCAAACCTGAAAATCAAATTGGAGGGGAATTTGGCCCAGTCATAGGTGTATAAGGAGTATAGTGGGGGGGGGTTAAGAACACAGCCTTGTGGGGCACCGGTGTTGAGAATGATCGTGGAGGAGGTGTTGCTGTCTATCCTTACTGATTGTGGTCTGTGAGTTAGGAAGTTCAGGATCCAGTCACAGAGGAAGGTGCCGAGGCCCAAGCCACGGAGTTTGGAGATAAGTTTCATGGGAATAATGGTGTTGAAGGCTGAGCTGTAGTCAATAAAAGGAGCCTGACATAGGTGTCCTTGTTATCTAGTTGTTCCAGGGTTGAGTGCAGGGCCAGGGAAATGGTGTCTGCTGTGGACCTGTTGCGGCGATAGGCAAACTGTAGTGGATCCAGGTAATCCGGTAGGCTGGAATTGATTCGTGCCATGACTAGTCTTTCGAAGTACTTCATAATGATGGATGTCAGAGCCACCGGCCGATAGTCATTAAGATACTCTGCTTGGTTTACCTTAGGTACCAGGATGATGGTCATCTTCTTGAAGCAGATAGGGACCTTAGATTGTTGTAAAGAGAGGTTGAAGATGTCTGCGAATACTCCCGCCAGCTGATCCACACAGGATCTGAGTGCTCGTCCGGGTACCCCATTCGGGCCAGTCGCTTTCCATGGGTTGACCTTCGAGAAAGCTGCTCTGACATCTGCAATGGTGACCCCAGATACAGGTTCATCTGGGGCTTTCAGGGCGGAGGGCATGCCCTCGCTGACCTCTTGCTCAAAACGGGCATAGAATGTATTGAGCTCATCAGGGAGGGGTGCGTTGGAGCCGGCGATTTTACATGCCTTTATCTTGTAGCCTGTTATGTCTTGCAGTCCTTGCCATAGTTGGCGGGGGTCGCTGTGGCTAGCCTGGGACTCTTCAGAAAGCACATCATTAGCTTTAATGCACTCTGGGATGTCCAAGAGCCATAAAAGGTACTATAGAACAAGTCTTATTTATTCTGACTCCAGCAAGTGTCAGGATGACATTATGACTGGAATCTATTGTAACCCAGATTATGGCTGTATAAAATTGAACTGGTTCACGGCATCCCAGACCCAGATTTAAGATTGCAGTGGCTGACAATCCAAGCCGCAGAACTGGAATGTGTGACTAATCCAAAACCAGGTTGTAACACCACAGTGGGTGATTGTAATCCAAACAACAGCATCAACCAAGGCTACAATAGACTTCCCCCTAGTGGTAACTACAAATACTGCATCAGATTGAAACTTGCAGCTGTACATTTATTTTTTTACATGAACGTAGCAGGATCAGTTATAGTTAAAAGAAAACAATAAATAACTGGCAAAGTAAAGTGAACTTTTCACTGCTGCATTATGTTGTGGTGATGGGGCAGCACGGTAGCACAGTGGTTAGCACTGCTGCTTCACAGCTCCAGGGACCTGGGTTCGATTCCCGGCTTGGGTCACTGTCTGTGTGGAGTTTGCACATTCTCCTCGTGTCTGCGTGGGTTTCCTCCGGGTGCTCCGGTTTCCTCCCACAGTCCAAAGATGTGCGGGCTAGGTTGATTGGCCATGCTAAAATTGCCCCTTAGAGTCCTGAGATGCGTAGGTTAGAGGGATTAGTGGGTAGGGCCTGGGTGGGATTGTGGTCGGTGCAGACGTGATGAGCCGAATGGCCTCTTTCTGTGCTGTAGGGTTTCTAAGATTGTGCGTGTATGTTCTCACAAAATCCTTTGTTTTAGCATACTACTACCCTTCCTCTAACTTTCCTCCCTTTCCAAACTTTTTGAACGTGTTGTTCCCCTGAAATCCATGCCATCCTTCATAGAACTTCATGTTTGTCTCTTTCCAGTCAGGTTTCCATTCCTCCCTCAGTAAAAAATGGCTCTTATCAAAGTCACGTGACATTCTATGTGACAAAGGTAAATACATTCCTTGTATTTCTTGCCCTTCTGATAATGTTGACCACACACACACCTTCCCATGCCTCTTCACTCTTGCCAGTTGGGTGACATTGCTCTTACTTAGTTCCATTCTTATCTATTTGTGTCCTTAGCTGCCTCCTTGTACGAGAAAGGTCTACAAGATGACTGAATATCCATTGCTGCCTAAGACGGACTCATCTTTTACTTGGAACTGGACCTTTTAAAAGAGTTTCATATCCAGTTATTATCTATTACAAAGTTAGCATATAATTGTTCATTGTAAAAAATACTTGAATATTTTCTCTTCCTAATCCTTCATCCTCCAAGGATCTTTCCTTAGTCATTTCCTGCTTCTTACCTACATTCTTCCCTTTGGCAACATCATCCAAAAATGCAGCAGCAGTTTCCACCTGTACACTGATTATATCCAGTTAAACCTCATCACCACCTCTCACTATCTCTAAATTGTCAAATTGCCTATCTGACGCTCAATACTGGATGAGCAGAAACCTCCCCCAATTCATTATTGTGAAGAGCGAAGCCTATGTCTTCAGTTCTCATGGCAAATTAAAAGTCAGTTACCTGGGAGGTTCCCCCTCATTGATCCACTGGAGCAAGCTGAGAGGGGTGTTTGAAAGCAGCAGTGCTGGTAAGAGATTAATTGGATTAATTGAATTGTTTATTTATTTAATTAGTCAGCTAGTGTGTGTATTTTTTTGGCCTTTACTTTAACAGCAGTTTTTCAAGTTTAAAGTGAAAACTAGAAGTGGGCAGCAAAGGAGTCTGGGAAGGGTTTTTTAAGCGCGTGAAGTATAAAAGGTAGGCTGCAGTATACAGCGGGCAGCGTCGGGAGCGGGCAGTGTAGTGTGTGGGAAGCAGAGTGTGAGCTATAAGACTTTGGCTCACAGGGCTTAGGCAGAAAGGGCGAGCAGGGGTGAGTTGAATTCATTTTTGCACTTTCTACCTGGTACTGGCAAGGTATCTCGAGGGGATGGGTGTGCAGGCAGTGCAATGTTCCTCTTGCACTATGTTTGAGGTGAGGGACGACGACAGTGTCCCTGCTGATTACACCTGTGGGAAGTGCACCCATCTGCAGCTCCTCCAAAACCGTGTTAGGGAACTGGAGCTGGAGTTGGAGGAACTTAGGATCATCAGGGACGCAGAGATGGCCATAGACACAAGCTTTAGGAATACAGTTACTCCGAGGATTGAAAACAGATGGGTGACGGTGAGAGGGGCTGGGAGGAAGCAGTCCGTGCAGGGATCCCCGGTGGTCGTTCCCCTTAGCAACAAGTATTCCGCTTTGGATACGGTTGAGGGGGATGACATACCAGTGGGGAGCCGCAGTGAGAGGATCTCCAGCACTGTGTCCGTCTCTGTGGCTCGGGAGGGAAAGGGGGAGAGCGGGAGGGCGATAGTTATTGGGGACTCGTTAGTTAGAGGGATAGATAGGAGGTTCTGTGGCAGCAAAAGAGACTCACGGATGGTATGTTGCCTACCGGATGCCAAGGTCCGTGATGTCTCAGACCGTGTTTTCCAGATTCTGAAGGGGGAGGGGAAACAGTCACAAGTCGTGGTGCACATTGGTACCAATGACATAGGTAAGAGAAGGGACGGGGATTTAAAGCAGGAATTTCTGGAGCTGGGCTGGAAGCTGAGAGCCAAGACGAAACATGTGGTCATCTCTGGTACGTTGCCGGTACCACGTGATAGCGAGTTGAGGAACAGGGAGAGAGTGCAGTTAAATATGTGGTTGCAGGGATGGTGTAGGAGGGAGGGTTTCAGATACGTGGATAATTGGAACACGTTCTGGGGAAGGTGGGACCTGTACAAACAGGACGGGGTGCACCTGAACCAGAGGGGCACCAATATCCTCGGAGAGAAATTTGTTACGGCTCTTCAGGGGGGTTTAAACTAATTTGTCAGGGGAGTGGGAAAGGGAGTTGTAGTCCAGAAGTCAGTGAGGGTGGTGAGGTATTGGGGAAGGTATCAGGGTCAAGGGTGGGTACTGGTAGACAGGAAGGTGGGTTGAAGTGTGTCTACTTCAATGCAAGGAGCATCCGGAACAAGGTAGATGAACTTGGGGCGTGGATTGGTACTTGGGACTACGATGTTGTGGCCATTACGGAGACGTGGGTGGAACAAGGACAGGAATGGTTGTTGGACGTTCCGGGGTATAGATGTTTCACTAAGTGTAGGGAAGCTGGTAAAAGAGGTGGAGGAGTGGCATTGTTAATCAAGGATAGTTTAACGGCTGCGGAAAGGCACTTCGTGGGGGATCTGCACACTGAGGTAATATGGGCTGAAGTTAGAAATAGGAAAGGAGCGGTCACGTTGCTAGGAGTTTACTATAGGCCCCCAAATAGTAATAGAGATGTGGAGGAAGAAATTGCTAAGCAGATTATGGATATGTGTGGGGGTCACAGGGTAGTTGTCATGGGGGACTTTAACTTTCCAAATATTGATTGGAACCTTTGTAGGTCAAATAGTTTGGATGGGGCAGTTTTTGTGCAGTGTGTGCGGGAGGGTTTCCTGACACAATATGTGGAGGGGCCGACTAGAGGTGAGGCCACATTGGATTTGGTACTGGGAAATGAACCGGGCCAAGTGTTAGATTTGGTTGTGGGAGAGCAATTTGGAGATAGTGACCACAATTCGGTGTCTTTTGTTATTGCAATGGAGAGGGATAGGGCCGTACGGCAGGGCAAGGTTTACAATTGGGGGAGGGGTAATTATGATGCGATTAGGCAAGAATTAGGGGGCATAAGTTGGGAACAGAAACTGTCAGAGAAAGGAACTAATGAAAAGTGGAATTTTTTCAAGGAACAAATACTGGATGTCCTTGATAGGTATGTTCCTGTCAGGCAGGGAGGAAATGGCCGAGTGAGGGAACCATGGTTCACAAAAGAGGTGGAATGTCTTGTGAAAAGGAAGAGGGAAGCTTATGTAGGGATGAGGAAACAAGGTTCAGATGGCTTGATTGAGGGTTACAAGTTAGCAAGGAATGAGCTGAAAAAGGGGCTTCGGAGAGCTAGGAGGGGACATGAGAAGTCCTTGGCGGGTCGGATCAAGGAAAACCCCAAGGCTTTTTACTCTTATGTGAGGAATAAAAGAATGACCAGGGTGAGGTTAGGGCCGGTCAAGGACAGTAGTGGGAACTTGTGTATGGAGTCAGTAGAGATAGGCGAGGTGATGAATGAATACTTTTCTTCAGTGTTCACCAAGGAGAGGGGCCATGTTTTTGAGGAAGAGAAGGTGTTACAGGCTAATAGGCTGGAGGAAATAGATGTTCGGAGGGAGGATGTCTTGGCAGTTTTGAATAAACTGAAGGTCGATAAGTCCCCTGGGCCTGATGAAATGTATCCTAGGATTCTTTGGGAGGCAAGGGATGAGATTGCAGAGCCTTTGGCGTTGATCTTTGGGTCCTCGCTGTCCACGGGGATGGTGCCAGAGGACTGGAGAATGGCGAATGTTGTTCCTCTGTTTAAGAAAGGGAATAGAAATGACCCTGGTAATTATAGACCGGTTAGTCTTACTTCGGTGGTTGGTAAATTGATGGAAAGGGTCCTTAGGGATGGGATTTACGACCATTTAGAAAGATGCGGATTAATCCGAGATAGTCAGCACGGATTCGTGAAGGGCAAGTCGTGCCTCACAAATTTGATAGAATTTTTTGAGGAGGTAACTAAGTGTGTTGATGAAGGTAGGGCAGTTGATGTCATATACATGGATTTTAGTAAGGTGTTTGATAAGGTCCCCCATGGTCGGCTTATGATGAAAGTGAGGAGGTGTGGGATAGAGGGAAAGTTGGCCGATTGGATAGGTAACTGGCTGTCTGACCGAAGACAGAGGGTGGTGGTCGATGGAAAATTTTCGGATTGGAGGCAGGTTGCTAGCGGTGTGCCGCAGGGATCAGTGCTTGGTCCTCTGCTCTTTGTGATTTTTATTAATGACTTAGAGGAGGGGGCTGAAGGGTGGATCAGTAAATTTGCTGATGACACCAAGATTGGTGGAGTAGTGGATGAGGTGGAGGGCTGTTGTAGGCTGCAAAGAGACATAGATAGGATGCAAAGCTGGGCTGAAAAATGGCAAATGGAGTTTAACCCTGATAAATGTGAGGTGATTCATTTTGGTAGGACAAATTTAAATGTGGATTACAGGGTCAAAGGTAGGGTTCTGAAGACTGTGGAGGAACAGAGAGATCTTGGGGTCCATATCCACAGATCTCTAACGGTTGCCAGTCAAGTGGATAGAGCTGTGAAGAAGGCCTATAGTGTGTTAGCTTTTATTAACAGGGGGTTGGAGTTTAAGAGCCGTGGGGTTATGCTGCAACTGTACAGGACCTTGGTGAGACCACATTTGGAATATTGTGTGCAGTTCTGGTCACCTCACTATAGGAAGGATGTGGAAGCGCTGGAAGGAGTGCAGAGGAGATTTACCAGGATGCTGCCTGGTTTGGAGGGTAGGTCATATGAGGAAAGGTTGAGGGAGCTAGGGCTGTTCTCTCTGGAGCGGAGGAGGCTGAGGGGAGACTTAATAGAGGTGTATAAAATGATGAAGGGGATAGATAGAGTGAACGTTCAAAGACTATTTCCTCGGGTGGATGGAGCTATTACAAGGGGGCATAACTATAGGGTTCGTGGTGGGAGATACAGGACGGATATCAGAGGTAGGTTCTTTACGCAGAGAGTGGTTGGGGTGTGGAATGGACTGCCTGCAGTGATAGTGGAGTCAGACACTTTAGAAACATTTAAGCGGTTATTGGATAGGCACATGGAGCACACCAGGATGATAGGGAGTGGGATAGCTTGATCTTGGTTTCAGATAAAGCTCGGCACAACATCGTGGGCCGAAGGGCCTGTTCTGTGCTGTACTGTTCTATGTTCTATGTTCTAAATTTGAGTTCAGTAACTACCAACTTCATTCTTCTCCTTGGAACCTGTTTAAGTTTAAATCTACCTGTTCATAATCTTGATGCTATATTTGCTCCTGAGTTCAACTTCAGAATACATATCCATACCCATCACTGAAACTGCCTATTTCTATCTCCATAACATTGCCCAATTCTGTCTCTGCCTCAGCTCAGCTGCTCCTTGAAACATTCATTCATGTTTTGGTTATCTCCAGATTTGACTTTTCTAAAGCTGCGCTGCCCCCACATTCTACCTTTTTTAAACTTGAGGTCATTCAAAACTTTGCTGCATGCCCTATCCTATGCCAAGCCCTGCTCATCCATCACCACTCTATTTACTAACTTAGATTGGCTCCCAGCCAAGCTTCAAATTTAACTTCTTTATCGTTGTTTTCAAATCTCTCCATGGCCTCACCCCTCTCTATCTCTGTAATATCCTGCAACCTCACAAAACTCCAAGATATATCCATGCTCCTCTAATTCTAACCTCTTAGACATTCCCGATTTTAATTGCTCCACCATTGGTGACCATGCCTTCAGCTGTCAATACCTGAAGCTCTGGAAGTTCCTCAGCAACCCCCTCCACCACTTTACCCCTCCTTTCTTCCTTAAGATACTCCTTAAAACTTAGTTATTTTCTGTCCTACTATTGTCTTATCTGGCTCAGTGTTAAATTTTGCTTTTTAAAGCTCCTGCGAAGTACCTTGGGACGTTTTTCAAGGTTAGAGGCGCTATAAACATACAAGCTGTTGTTGTATTTCATTGTCAAAATCATCATTTATTCCTTTGGAATTAGCTGTTGATTTTACTTGCCTTGTCCTCAGGGAGCCCCAGCCACACCATTGACCAACCACTGACACATCAATGGTATCAGTCCTTTTTCTACAATTATTTATTTTCAAATCCTCATCCCCTTCACTTTTAAAAATGATTATGAATTCTGATTCTGGGAGGTCTAATGGATCAATAGCTAGCTGCGCTTCTAGCCAAAATTCTATTGCTCATCCTTAGAAACATAGAAAATAGGTGCAGGACTAGGCTATTTGGCCCTTCAAGCCTGGACCAGCATTCAATATGACCATGGCTGATCATGCACTTTCGGTATCCTACTCCCGCTTTCTCTCCATACCCCTTGGTCACTTTAGCCACAAGGGCCATGTCCAGCTCCCTCTTGAATATATCTAATGAACTGGCCCCACCAGCTTTCTGTGGTAGAGAATTCCACAGGTTCACAACTCTCTGAGTGAAAAAGTTCTTCCTCACCTCAGTCCTGAATGGCTTCCCCCTTATTCTTAGGAGAAACATAAAGTGATTATTGACATCTCTTCCCGCATAATGCGTTTCAATCTCTCTCTTTTGTGATAGTTCAGGTTTTGGAGCTAGTGTATCTGCACTTCCTCTGCTTTTGTTGATTGCAAGGGGTCTGCTCTGTACATGAGGTATGAGATTCCATGGGCTAAGTGAAGAATTCCTTTGTTCCTGTGACTCCCACAACAAAGGGTCGACCTGTGTTCATGTGACTTGTAGTAGTCATCCTTTTTGGTTCAGTAGAAAATTCATTTAAAAAACAATAAGAATAAAGTTTTGAACACACAGTGTTGGATTTCTTTTCATTTTGTAGGAACCCAATACCACACTTTATGCAAAAGAAATGATTTTACCTCTTTCTTCATTCTTTTGGTGACAAGTTTCTATTTATGCCTCCAGTTGCTAATTCATTCACCCATGGAAATAATTCTTCCCTCATTAAATCTCCCCAGCTGGTATTAGTCCATTGGGTTTGCCTTGCTTGTTGCTATATGCAGTCATTCATCATCCAATTGCCTTACCCCAATGGCACAAGTAAGATTCATGGAAGAAGGCAAAGTGATCACTCTACTATAAAAACCTCCTCTTTTCTCTGTTGTAGGGTGTTGATTATAGTTAATTTGGTCTGAATAAGTCTTTGTAGTCATGCGCCAAACCCTTATATTACACTCCCCCCCCCCCCCCCCCCCCCCCCCGCCGCCCCCCAGACGAGCATTGATCCTTACTGAGATTTGTTCTCCATCTTCTGCTGCTTCACCCAGTGACAAGAGTTTGTGGATGTGTTTCGGCAGGCTATTCAAGCATGGAGACATCGCAATTGAGCTTGATTTTGTCCCCAGCTGATATCCACGTCCATACACTTCCAGCGGGAGTTAGTAAACACAGATCAGGAGCAGAAAGGAACCCTGATTCTGTCATGTTTAAGCCATTGGCACTAATGTCAATGGTCGAATGCCCAGAGGTGTCCTAACTGAGATCTGCCGATTCAGTACAAGCTGGTCTCTTTCTTCATTGTATGACTGCAGAACACATGGCAGTGTATTTACCCACTGCCAACTTGATACTTATTTTTAACCAGAGAAGCTTCAATATCATCATCTCTGTGACTTTCACTTCTCTGCTTTCACTCTCCTTCCCCTCTGCTGCATTGTTGCACAATGCCTTAGAACTTTCACAGAATGTAATTTCACCATGAAACAGAACTGAACTTGTTGTTCTGACAGGATTTTCTTTTGTGTTTTAAAGCCTACTTCACTTGCATCATCTCTCTGGTGTCTTGCCTACGTCACCAACTAAACTCATCAGGTAACAGTCATCAGTATGAACTCCAGTTGCTTTATCCTCTGTCTTGCCGGTACAGCACGGTGGCAAAGTGGTTAGCACTGCTACCCTACAGTGCCAGGGATCCAGGTTCAATTCTGACCTTGGGTGACTGTCTGTGTGGAGTCTGCACTTTCTCCCCATGTCTGCGTGGGTTTCCTCCGGGTGCTCTGGTTTCTTCCCACAGTAAAGAGATATGTGGTTTTGATGGATTGGCCATGGTAAATGCATGAGGTTGTGGGGATAGAGTGGAGGAGAGGGTCTGGGTGGGAAGCTCTTTTAAAGAGTTGGTGCAGACTCAATGGGTCGGATGGCCTCATTCTGCACTGTAGGAATTCTGTGGTTACCCAAGGTGCTGAGACCACTTACAGCCCCATAATGAACAATGAACAAAATTACAGAACAGGAACAAGCCCTTCGGCCCTCCAAGCCTGCACCAACCATGCTGCCCATCTGAACTAAAACCCCCTATCCATCCGGGGACTATGTCCCTCTATTCCCATCCTATTCATGTATTTGTCCAGACGCCCCTTAAAACTCACTATCGTATCTGCTTCCACTACCTCCCCCGGCAGCAAGTTCCAGGCACCCACCACCCTCTGTGTACAAAACTTGCCTCATACATCTCCTTTAAATCTTGTCCCTTGCACCTTAAACCTGTGTCCCTAATAATTGACTCTTCCACCCTGGGAAGAAGTTTCTGACTATCCATTCTGTCCATGCCCCTCATAATCTTGTAGACTTGTATCAGGTCGCCCTTCAACCTCCATCGTTCCAGTGAGAAGAAACCAAGTTTCTCCAACCTCTCCTCATAGCCAATGCCCTCCATCCCAGGCAACATCCTGGTAAATCTTTTCTGTACCCTCTCCAAAGCCTCCACATCTTCTGGTAGTGCGGCGACCAGAATTGAACACTATATTCCAAGTGCGGTTTAACTATAAAGCTGCAACATGACTTACCAATTTTTAAACTCAATGCCCCGGCCGATGAAGGCAAGCATGCCATTAAAAAACTTAACCTGCATTGCCACTTTCAGTGACCTGTGTACCTGTACACCCAGATCCCACTGCCTATCAATACTCTTAAGGGTTCTGCCATTTACTGTATATTTGCCATCTGTATTAGACCTCCCAAAATGCATTATCTCACATTTGTCCGGATTAAACTCCATCTGCCATCTCTCCACCCAAGTCTCCAACCGATCTATATCCTGCTGTATCCTCCTCATCACTATCCGCAATTTCACCAACCTTTGAGTCATTCGCAAACTTACTAATCATACGTTACATTTTCCTCCAAATCATTTATACATATTACAAACAACAAAGCCCTGATCCCTGAGGAACGCCATTAGTCATAGCCCTCCAGTCAGAAAAACATCCTTCCACTACCACCCTCTGTCTTCTTTGACCGAGCCAGTTCTGTATCCATCTTGTCAGCTCACCTCTGATCCCTTGCGACTTCACCTTCTGTACGGGTCTGCCATGAGGGACCTTGTCAAAGGCCTTACTGAAGTCCATGTAGACAACATCCGCTCATCTATCCTCCCGTACCTACACTCATCATTCATCTTCGTCACTTCCTCGAAAAACTCGATCCAGTTTGTGAGACACGACCTCCCCTTCACAAAACCATGTTGCCTTACGTCCACTTTTTTCCAAGTGGGAGTAAATCCTGACTCAAAGAATCCTCCCCAATAATTTCCCTACCACTGACATAAGGCTCACCGTCCTGTAATTACCTGGATTATCCTTGCTATCCTTCTTGTTTGTTGTCCTCCCATGTATTAAATTAAAGACCGATGCGTACAGAGTGGCCAAAAATAGTGGAGAATCGGAAGATTGGGAAAACTTTAAGAAACAACAAAGAACGACTAAGAAAGCGATAAAGAAAGGAAAGATAGGTTATGAAGCTAGGCTAGCTCTAAATATAAAAAATGATAGTAAAAGCTTTTACAAATATATAAAAAGGAATAGAGTGGCAAGAGTGAATGTTGGACGCATGGAGGACGAGAGGGGAGATTTAATAGTGGGAAATGAGGAAATGGCTGAAACTTTAAATAAGTTTTTTGTGTCAGTCTTCACGGTGGAAGACACAAATAGTTTACCGAATATTAACGATAGAGGGTTGGTAGGAGGAGAGGTACTCAATACAATTAATGTTACCAGGGAGGCAGTGCTTGGTAGACTAACGGGACTGAAGGTGGACAAGTCCCCGGGCCCGGATGGAATGCATCCCAGGGTACTGAAAGAGATGTCAGAGGTAATAGCGGATGCGTTAGTGGTTATTTATCAAAATTCGTTGGATTCTGGGGTAGTGCCGGCGGATTGGAAAACGGCTAATGTTACGCCGCTGTTTATAAAAGGAAATAGACAAAAGGCGGGTAACTACAGGCCGGTTAGCTTAACGTCTGTAGTTGGGAAAATGCTGGAATCCATCATTAAAGAAGAAATAGCAGGCCATCTGGATAAGAATGGTTCGATTAAGCAGACGCAGCATGGATTCATGAGGGGAAAGTCGTGCTTGACAAACTTGTTGGATTTTTATGAAGATGTGACTAGTGCGGTTGACGGAGGGGGACCGGTGGATGTGGTGTTTTTGGATTTCCAAAAGGCGTTTGATAAGGTGCCTCACAAAAGGTTGCTGAAGAAGATTGGGTCACACGGTGTTGGGGGTAGGGTGTTAGCGTGGATTGGGGATTGGCTATCCGACAGGAAGCAGAGAGTCGGAATAAATGGGTGCTTTTCTGGTTGGCAGATGGTAACTAGTGGCGTGCCGCAGGGATCGGTACTGGGGCCTCAACTATTTACCATTTATATAGACGATCTGGAGGAGGGGACTGAGTGTAGGGTAACAAAATTTGCAGACGACACAAAGGTAAGTGGAAAAGTGAATCGTGTGGAGGGCGTAGAAGGTCTGCAGAGAGATTTGGACAGGCTGAGTGAGTGGGCGAGGATCTGGCAGATGGAGTATAACGTTGACAAATGCGAGGTTATTCACTTTGGAGGAAATAATAGCAAATTGGATTATTATCTAAATGGAAAAAATTACAACATGCTACTGTGCAAAGGGACCTGTGGGTCCTTGTGCATGAGACGCAAAAGCCCAGTCTGCAGGTGCAACAGGTGATCAAGAAGGCAAATGGGATGTTGGCTTATATCGCAAGGGGGATGGAATATAAAAGCAGAGGTGTCTTGCTGCATCTGTACAGGGCATTGGTGAGGCCGCAGCTGGAATACTGTGTGCAGTACTGGTCCCCTTATTTGCGGAAGAATATATTGGCCTTGGAGGGAATGCAGAGAAGGTTCACCAGGTTGATACCAGAGATGAGGGGTGTTGATTATGAGGAGAGACTGAGCAGATTGGGTTTGTACTCGTTGGAATTTAGAAGGCTGAGGGGGGATCTTATAGAGACCTATAAGATAATGAAGGGGCTGGAAAGGGTAGCGGTGGAGAGATTCTTTCCACTTAGAAAGGAAGCTAGAACTAGAGGGCACAGCCTCAAAATAAAGGGGGGTCAGTTTAGGACAGAGTTGAGGAGGAACTTCTTCTCTCAGAAGGTGGTGAATCTCTGGAATTCTCTGCCCACTGAAGTGGTGGAGGCTACCTCGTTGAATATGTTTAAATCACGGATAGATGGATTCCTGATCGGTAAGGGAATTAGGGGTTATGGGGATCAGGCGGGTAAGTGGAACTGATCCACTTCAGATCACCCATGATCTTATTGAATGGCGGGGCAGGCTTGAGGGGCTAGATGGCCTACTCCTGCTCCTATTTCTTATGTTCTTATGTCTTGGCGCTTTTGCTTCCCATGTATGTGTCTGTTGGGATGGGTGGGGGGAGGGGACTACCGGAGTTAGTGGGATGGAGTGACTTTTGTTTGTGGGTGGTGCTAGGGCTAGGGTTACTAGGGTTAGATCAGTGTTAGGGTTAGTGTAATTAAGGTTAGGATTCGGATTAGTTCACACAGCTTAGTGTTAGAGTTAGGGTTAGTGTCATTAAGGGTAGGGTTATACGTTGTGGTGGGCAGGATGGTGTGGATTGAGGTAGTCTGTATCGGATGAGTGTAAGGACATTAGTTGGTGGAATAATGGGGTGTTGGAACAGCCTTGTTTATCAAGAAGGTTTATAGGTCATTAGGGTTAGGATTAGGGTCATTTGGATTAGGATTAGATCATTAGGGTTAGGTTTAGTATTAGGGTTATTAGGGTTAGGTTTAGGGTCAGGGTTAGCATTATAAATTCAAGGTCAGGGTCGGTGCTAGGGCTAGGGTTACTAGGGTTAGATCAGTTTAGGGTTAGTGTAATTAAGGTTAGGATTAATTAAGGTTAGGATTTACATTTCCATGTAAAAATTGACTTCCCCCACTCCCCCCACAACTCCCCTCATTCCTGACCAAAGTAAAATAATATATTCATGTTTATTGTGTGAACTCTCCATCCTAGAACAAGGATTCTTATTGGTTACATTAAAAATAATTTTCAGACTATGAAAATTATCATTATTTCACCAGCTTCCCCCTTTAACTGTAGCCATTCCCAATTTTTTTTGTTTCAATTATTTTGAAAGTCCTTTTTAATTAATGGGCACATGTACTGTACTGTGTACAGTTCTGGTCACCCTATTATAGAAAGGATATTATTAAACTAGAAAGAGTGCAGAAAGGATTTACTAGGATGCTACCGAGACTTGATGGATTGAGTTATAAGGAGAGGCTGGATAGACTGGGACTTTTTTCTCTGGAGCGTAGAAGGCTGAGGGGTGATCTTATAGAGGTCTATAAAATAATGAGGGGCACAGATCAGCTAGATAGTCAATATATTTTCCCAAAGGTAGGGGAGTCTAAAACTAGAGGGCATAGGTTTAAGGTGAGAGGGGAGAATACAAAAGTGTCCAGAGGGGCAATTCTTTCACACAGAGGGTGGTGAATGTCTGGAACAAGCTTCCAGAGGTAGTAGTAGAGGCGGGTACAATTTTGTCTTTTAAAAAGCATTTAGACGGTTACATGGGTAAGATGGCTATAGAGAGATATGAACCAAATGTGGGCAATTGGGATTATTTTAGGGATTTTAAAAAAAGGGCGGCATGGACAAGTTGGGCCAAAGGGCCTGTTTCCATGCTGTAAACCTCTATGATTAGGATTAATGTCACAAAGGTTAGTGTTAGAGTTAGGGTTATTGTCATTAAGGCTTATATTAGTGTTAATGTTAGGGTTATTAGGGTTAGAACTTCCTGAATTCAACTATTTCAGTATAGTCCAGAGAGCACCCCTGATATCTTGGTATTCTATACCAGACAACTTCTGTTCCATGGGCAGTCGATGTCCTCTGGTACCTCATCCAAGTAATATAGAATCAAAGAATCCTTACAGTGCAGAAGGAAGCCATTTGGCCTATCAGGCCTGCACTGACAACAATCCCACCCAGGCCTTGCTAATCCCCCTGACGCTAATGGGCAATTTAGCATGGCCAATCAACCTAACCCACACATCTTTGGACTGTGGGAGGAAACCAGAGCACCCGGAGGAAACCCATGCAGTCACGGGGAGAATGCGAACACCACACAGTCACCCGAGGCCGGAATTGAACCTGAGTCCCTGGTGCTGTGAGGCAGCAGTGCTAACCACTGTGCCAGCGTGCCACCCCTAGATGTCCATTCTTCACATGTGGCATTGACACAGGTGATTCATTGTATCACAGACGTGACCCAATCACTTCCTCACCAAGCATCCACATACCTGCGCTGCTAATCTAGGGAACAGGGAAGAGGAATCCTCACCAATTTCCCGAGGATCTTGTGGCCACTGGAAGCATTCTGCCTCGTCCTCCTTAGATCACCTGGCTCAGATTGCTGAGGCTGCAAATTTTCTGATATTAATAACTGACGGCAACTTTATATCTGAGTCACTGAGAAATCTAATTTTTATTTCCAATAAGTGGTTTATCTGAAGGTTAGGAAATGGCAATGTGATTTCTCAATGATACAATTTGTTATCACTTGAGCTAAAGTTTTTAGTTCAGTTTGGAGCGTTTGGAAGCTTCCTGTTTTCTCGCATTTTGCAGATGTGAATCCAGTGCCCAAATAATCTTCTGACAGGGAGTTTGTCTCTAATTGCTGCACACATCGTCTACTGGATCAGAGAGAGGAGGGAGAAGCGGGGAAAGTGGGTGTTCAGAGTCACATGGAACCACACACCCTCACTTGTTGCCTCCTGATGTGACTACAGTACGATTGGAGGCACACAGATTTCTAGTTTCAATCTCAGTCCCCGCCTCCAGTCCAAACCTCCCCCACCCCCCAATCTGCTGTGGTGGAGTAACTGACGTGGCAAGTAGGATTTATAGAAGGGCAGACAGTTGAGTTGCTCAGTGGAGCTGAACTCCTCAAGAAGGTGCTCAGGTCTCTCTGCATCATGCTGCTGCTCCTGGCGACCCTGGGTCTATTTCAGGCAGTGTCCTGCTACAAAATCGACTTGGAGAAGCCGCCAGGGCTGGCTCGAGGCAGAGTGGAGGTAAAGCCCCTGTCGATGGAGTAATGACATGGGATAAGGTGCAAGTCAGAGGAACGGGAGGGTCACTTTCCCGTATCACTTTCTCGGTTACTTAGTTGGAATGATTTCAGCTTCAAAGTCCCAACTTTCTAAATGTTCCAAAATTGTGATTAATATTCTCCCTTTTGCAGACCTGCGGAGGGTGACAGTTATCTGTCCTGACAGAGGTAAGAGAGTCTCCTGTATGCCTTTTACCACTTTTCGAGATAAACGTGGCAATGCTTTGTGATGTTTGTGAAATCGATGAATGCTTTATAAATGGAGCCTGCTTTTTGATCGTGACAGTTGTCTGAAATCTCCAATATAAACACCCCAGCAATGCTGGAAGTAGCGTCAGGTTTCAGCATGTTGGCTACTGCTCTCCAAAAAAACATAGAAATAGTTTAAAACTGCGGGGCTTAATACAAGTGTATTTTTAAAGGGATTCAGTAAGATGTTAATGAGTGGGTTTTGATGCCGTTTTTCAAAGACTGCAAATAATAAGTAATGTGTTAGCTTCATAATCGATTATAATACCTCACATCCACTGGTTGGAGTGAGTTGTCCTAGGTGCTCGAGAAAGTCTTTGTTTAATCGTAATAAAATCACAGAGACAATAGAACAAGGTTCTGCATAAGCAGGTAAAATGATAAATATAAATCTGTGAAATCTCAGAGGTTATGGGTGGGAAATAACGCAGATAAATATTAAAAATTAATCAGATGACCTAAGTGGGACATTTCCATTGTTCTGTGTTAAAGTAGCTTAATGATGTGCATCAAACTTTGTCTAATGTACTCTCGTCTCAATGTGATTGAAGAAGTACACATGCTAAAGGTAGGGAGTGGGGTCCAGGAAACAAGAGGCTGATTACTATGAAACAAACCCCGGGATTAATATTGTTTAGGTAGAGATCAACAGCATGAGTTAATTCTCACAAACATGAGGCATTTGAAACACCTCACACCACTGAATCATTCATAGAATTACTACAGTGCAGAAGAGGCCATTCAGCCCATCGAGTCTGCACCAACTCTTATCCAGGCTCTCTGCCTTGCCCTATCCCTGTAACCCCACACATTTGTGGAGATGCCGGCGTTGGACTGGGGTAAACACAGTAAGAAGTTTAACAACACCAGGTTAAAGTCCAACAGGTTTATTTGGTAGCAAATGCCACTAGCTTTCGGAGCGCTGCCCCTTCGTCAGGTGATGAAGGGGCAGCGCTCCGAAAGCTAGTGGCATTTGCTACCAAATAAACCTGTTGGACTTTAACCTGGTGTTGTTAAACTTCTTACTGTGTTTACCCCACACATTTACCATGGCTAATTAATCTAACCTACACATCTTGGGATACTGAGGGACAATTTAGCATGACTAATCCACCTAACCAGCGCATCTTTGGACTGTGGGAGGAAACCGGAGCACCCGGAGGAAACCCACGCAGACATGGGGAGAATGTGCAAACTTCACACAGTCACCTGAGGGAATAATTGAACCTGAGTCCCTGGCGCTGTGAGATAGCAGTGTTGCCGATTGAAGCTACTTCTGACAGATACACATTTGTAGCAAGTCTTCCAGAATCATAGAATGGTTACAGCACGTAACCCATTTAGCCCATTGTGTCTACCCCAGCTCTCTGGAAGAGAAATTTTCCTAGTCACACTCACCTGCCTTTTTCCTGTAGCCATGCAAATTCTTTCACTTCAGATAATTATTCAATTCCCTTCTGAATGCCTCGATTGAATCTGCCTCCACCACACTCCCAGGCAATGCATTCCATATCCTACTCACTCGTTGTATACAAATATTTTTTCTCTTGTCACCAACACTTCTTTTGCCAATCGCCTTAAATTGGTGTTGTCTACTTCTCAATGTTCTTCAAAAGGAACAGTTTCTTCCTATCTTCTCTGTCCAGACCTCCCATGATTTTGAAAACCTCCCATCAAATTTCCTCTTAATCGCCTCTTCTTCAAGGAGAGCAGTCCCAGATTCTTCGGTCGATCCATGTAGCTGAAAATTCTAATCCCTGGAACCATTCTCATGAAATTTTCTGCACCCTCTCTAACGATTTCACATTCTCATTCGTTGGGAAAAACAATTTAAATAAAAGTACAGATATGTGGGTTTAAGTCAATCATGAGTACACGTACATAGCAGATCTTGCCTCATTTGCAAAGTCGGACAGTTGGTCCGTGGAGCTCAATCTTGCATTTTCTATTTCATGCTCTCGCACTTACTGTAGAATTTATTGTAGTAATCTTTTACTGTAGAAATCTCTGTATTCTCAACCTTTGAAGCTTCCAAAAATCAGTCCAAAAATAGGGGTCAACCTATACACTGAGTGTAAAATGTGAACCACCAGTGTGAATAGTTGCTATTTTGAAATGTGAAATTCATTTAATTCATATTTAAATTAATGTGGCATGGTGTATTGAATAAATTAATTGTACAAAGCTACCTTTTAACCATGAGTGTTTGAAGCCTCTTAAGTTCACTGTTTTCAGCATCAGATGCAGAGTTCATTAAATTCATTCGGAGTCACTTTGGCAATGGCTTCAATGTCAGGATCAGAGTTGGCAATTTTATTTTCAGAATCATCCCTCCCCAACAAATCATTTTCCTCTCTATCCATTCAATTGGATATTTCTTAAATGATCCAATGACAGTTTGTGCACCAATAGTATCACACAATTTGATCATGAAACCCCGCAAAACATCAAGCAGGGCAGCGTGCACATTTCAATTCTTTGTGAAGCTTTTTTCTCTATCATCCATGATCCAGGAATGGCTTGCTGAGGCTCACACACAAAGATTGAACTACAGACATTAGATTCCCCTGGTATAACTGCCATTTTCATCTCAGGCACTTCTTCATCTTATCTGTTCCATGGGATCAGAACCTTTTTTATTCATTCATGGGATGTGGGCGTCACTGGCTGGGCCAGCATTTATTGACTAAGAGGCTTGCTCGGGCATTTAGGAGGCAACCACATTGCTGTGAGTCTGGAGTCACATGTAGGCCTGACGTTAGTGAACCAATGGGCTTTTACGACAATTGACAATGGTTTCATGGTCATCATAAGATTTTTAATTCAAATTTCACCATCCCACGTGGTGGGATTCGAACCAGGGTCCCCAGAGCATGACCCTGGGTCTCAGGATTACTAGTCCAGTGACAATACCACTAGGCCTGTGGTAAACCACTGTTAAGCTTATTGCCTGTGTGTGTGTGACATGCCTGGGCATGCCCCTGCCGACCCTGCCTGAGATTTCTCCCCCCCAGGTCCAGGTATAAAGGTGACTGCTCCCCACCCTCCTGCCTCAGTCTCTGGCCCAGCTCATCAGCATGGGTGTGCTCCAAGTCTTTTGCGAATAAAAGCCTATTTGTTCTTGCATACAAACTAGTCTTTGCTTGATTGATAGTGCATCAATTTTATTCGCAAAAAGTTTTGGGATGGAGCAGATACTAAAACCCGATAGACTTGAACTGGATCCTCAAGCCGTAGGAGCCTCTAACAGCTTCGATCACTGGCTGCGATGTTTCGAAACTTTCCTCACCGCCTCCACCTCTGTCGTCCGGACCGAAACCAACAAACTACACGTGCTCCACGCCCGGGTAAGCGATCAAGCATTCTCGATGATTAGAGATGCTGAAATTTACGAGGATGCGATCGAACTTTTAAAAGGCCAGTACAACAAACAGTCTAATGAAATCTACGCCAGACATCTTCTGGCTACTCGCAGACAACAGCCAGGAGAATCGGGTGACCAATTCCTGCGTGCGTTGCGAGCACTTGGCAGGGCCTGCAACTGCAAGACCGTAACAGCCGCCCAAAACACTGAGGACTTAATCAGAGATGCCTATGTCACGGGTATCAGGTCAAACTATATCCGACAACGACTGCTGGAATAGGGTGGGCTGGACCTACAAAAGACTGTAGCGCTTGCCGACTTGTTAGAGGTGGCCTTCCGTAATCTCAAGGCCTACACCCCCAACCATGGGGGCGCATCATGGATGCCGCAGTTGCCGCCACCCCTGTACTTGGGAGGGCCGCAGGCCTACGACACGCCACGTCCCACCAGTGACCCAACCGCTGCGGCAGTCTCTGGAGGCCCGAAGTGCTACTTCTGCAGCCTGGGGAAGCACCCCCGACAACGCTGCCCGGCGAAGGATGCGATCTGCTCCAGGTGTGGAAAGAAGGGCCATTACGCGAAGGTATGCAGGGCGAAATCGACCCCCAAGCCCAGTAGCGCCGCGTGCGACCCGCGGGGGCCGCCATCTTGGACGCCTTCAGCCGCGTGTGAGCCATGCGGGCCGCCATCTTGGATGCCATCAGCCGCGTCGCAAAATCCAACGGTGGCTTCGGTTATGCTGGACCAATCCAGGCCTCACCAACTCGCCAGGTCCATGATGGACATCGAGGTAAACGGTCGCACTACAAACTGTTTATTTGACTGTGGGAGTACGGAGAGCTTTATTCACCCTAACAGTGAGTCGCTACTCCCTTTCAGTACTGCCAGTGAAGCAAACAATCTCCATGGCTTCAAAGTCCCACTCGGTGGATGTCCTCGGGTACTGCGTGGCGATCCTGACTGTACGGGGCACAGTGTACACAAATTTCAGGCTCCTCGTGCTGCCACAACTTTGCGCTGCCATACTCCTGGGGCTAGATTTTCTGTGTCACCTTAAGAGTGTCACCATGGAGTATAATGGGCCTTTTCCCCCGCTCTCTGTTTGCAATCACCAGTTCTTAGATCGCCCACCGCACACCACCTGTAGCCTCTCAACCCTTAAAGTTGCCCCTCCCTCACTGTTTGAAAATCTCATGCCCGACTGCAAGCCCATCGCCAACAAGAGCAGACGGTACAGTGCTGGAGACAGGGTTTTTATCAGGTCCGAAGTGCAATGGCTCCTAGGGGAGGGGATCATCGAGGCCAGTACCAGCCCCTGGAGAGCCCAAGCAGTAGTTGTTAAGACTGGGGAGAAACATCGCATGGTCATTGACTACAGTCAGACCATTAACCGCTACACACAGCTGGACGCGTACCCCCTTCCCCGCATATCTGACATGGTTAATCAGATTGCGCAATATTGGGTGTTCTCCACCATCGACTTAAAATCTGCATACCACCAGCTCCCTATCCACCTGGAAGACCGCCAATATACTGCCTTCGAGGCGGATGGCCGCCTCTATCACTTCCTTAGGGTCCCCTTCGGCATCACCAACGGGGTCTCGGTTTTCCAGCGTGAGATGGATCGAATGGTAGACCAGAACGGGCTGTGGGCCACCTTCCCGTACCTGGATAACGTCACCATCTGCGGCCATGATCAGCAGGACCACGACGCCAACCTCCACAAATTCCTCCACACCGCCACACTCCTAAATCTCACCTATAATAAGGAGAAGTGCGTATTCCGCACACGCCGCCTCGCCATCCTTGGTTGTGTTGTGGAAAACGGGGTCATCGGTCCCGATCCCGACTGCATGCGTCCCCTCCTGGAACTTCCCCTTCCCAACAGCCTCAAAGCACTGAGGAGATGCCTGGGCTTCTTCTCGTATTACGCCCAGTGGGTCCCCAATTATGCGGATAAAGCCCGTCCACTCATCAAATCCACCTCTTTTTCCCTGACGGCAAAAGCCCGCCTGGCCTTCGACCACATCAAAGCAGACATCGCGAAGGCCACGATGCACGCTGTAGACGAATCCATCCCGTTCCAGGTGGAGAGCGATGCATCTGACTTCACCCTAGCCGCCATCCTTAACCAGGCGGGCAGACCCGTGGCCTTCTTCTCACAAACCCTCCAAGGCCCTGAAATTCGACACTCCTCTGTCGAAAAGGAGGCCCAAGCCATAGTGGAAGCTGTACGGCACTGGCGCCACTACTTAGCTGGTAAACGATTCACCCTACTCATGGACCAACGGTCAGTTGCATTCATGTTTAACAACACGCAGCGGGGCAAGATCAAAAATAATAAAATATTGAGGTAGAGAATCGAGCTTTCCACCTACAATTGCAACATCTTATACCGGCCCGGGAAGCTCAATGAGCCCCCAGACACCCTGTCCCGGGGAATATGTGCCAGTGCACAAATAGACCAACTGCAGACTCTCCACAACGACCTCTGCCACCCAGGGGTCACCAGGTTTTTTCACTTCATTAAAGCCCGTAACCTGCCCTACTCCATTGAGGAAGTCAGGTCTCTAACCAGACACTGCCAGGTCTGCGCAGAGTGCAAGCTGCACTTCTATCGGCCAGACAGAGCACACCTCATAAAGGCCACCTGCCCTTTCGAATGCCTAAGTGTCGACTTCAAGGGCCCCCTCCCCTCTTCTGACCGCAACATATACTTCCTCAACGTCATTGACGAATATTCACGTTTCCCCTTCCCTATTCCCTGCCCGGATATGACCTCGGCCACGGTCGTCAGGGCCCTGCACAGCCTCTTCACCCTGTTCGGTTTCCCTAGCTATATCCATAGCGACTGGGGATCCTCCTTTATAAGTGGTGAGCTGCGACAGTACCTGCTCTCCAAAGGCATAGCCTTGAGTAGGACCACCAGCTACAACCCCAGGGGGAATGGACAGGTAGAGAGGGAGAACGCGACAGTCTGGAAGGCCGTTTTACTAGCTCTGAGATCTAAAGGTCTTCCAGTCACCCGCTGGCAAGAGGTCCTCCCTGATGCACTACACTCGATTAGATCACTCCTTTGCACAGCTACCAATGCTACCCCTCACGAAAGAATGTTCGTTTTCCCCAGGAAGTCCTCCTTGGGGACCTCACTACCGTCATGGCTGACGTCCCCAGGCCCTGTCCTCCTCCGGAAGCACGTAAGGACCCATAAGTCGGACCCGCTGGTCGAAAGGGTCCAGCTCCTCCACGCCAACCCCCAATACGCCCATGTGGCGTACCCCGACGGGCGGGAGGACACAGTCTCCATTTGAGACCTGGCACCCACAGGCGCCCCAGGGACCACGACGACTCACAACCCCACACCTCCAACCCCCATATACAGCACGCCTGAGCCCCAGGAGCCGCTACCATGCACCCGACAATCGGAAGGGACTACAGATGACTCGAGCGACTACAGCTTGGTGCCTGAACCAACACCGCGGCCACCGGAACCGACACCACAACCGGCACTACGGCGGTCACAGCGGCAGATCAAGCCCCCAGAGAGATTGAATTTGTAAATTTGTAATTCTGTAAATATCGTTCCACCCACCTCACCCCCGCCGGACTCTTTTTTTAAAAGCAGGGGGTGAATGTGGTAAGCCACTATTAAGCTTATTGCCTGTGTGTGTGTGTGACATGCCTGGGCATGCCCCTGCCGGCCCTGCTTGAGACTCCTCCCCTCCTGGTCCAGGTATAAAGATGGCTGCTCCCCACCCCCCTGCCTCAGTCTCTGGACCAGCTCATCAGCATGAGTGTGCTCCAAGTCTTTTGCGAATAAAAGCCTATTTGTTCTTGCATACAAACTAGTCTTTGCTTGATTGATAGTGCATCAAGGCCACCCAGATGAATAAGCTGTGTTCTTTACATAGACTGATTCCACACATTATCAATCCATTCCTTCACTCCATCCTCACCCATCCAATCTTTACCATGGACGTGAACAATAATTTCTGCAGGGATTGATTTTTCAGCATGGTTTTGTATTTGAAAATTGCCATAGGCTTTAATTTTAATTTGGTTCTGTCGGCCATGCAGGCTGGTACCACCGTGAATCTTGTCTTCTCATGTCCTGTGATTTTCACTCGATCTATTTTTGAACTTTTCCACTCCACTGTTTGGTTGCTAGCCATAACAAAATTCATGTGCCTTTCAGCTATGTTGCCATTATGGCATAATGGGTACTTGTGTTTTGTCACTGTCTGATGAGGAATCGCTGGAAACTGGTAATTTTGACAATTTGAGTGATCTTGGCCTTTGCCTCAACTCTAGACATTTTCATTCAGTGAAGGGCTACACCAACTAACTGTTGCTCTGAAATCTTTACTGTCCTCAGGGTTTGATTTGGGTCCACTGAAGTGCATATTTACACACTGCATTTCTGGTGATGATGAAACCATTCCAACAATTTTCTAGGACCCTTTCCTGACCTTAGGATCAGGCCAGTGTCTGGTCCCTATTCTCTTGGTGCATTTGGTCTTGGGCATCTACTTCAGGGCGGATTCAGTCTTTTTCCATTCTTACGCCTGTTTTACACTAACACTGAATTCCCCACTGCAGTACCCTTATTTGAAGAGTTAGCAAATGTTATAACTTGAAACCAGCTTCATATTTCATTCATTTAATTGGAATACACATTTCTTTTCGTCACTTGCCATGTGGGATCTGCTGTGTGTGGCTGTGTCTTAAACTCCTCTGCATCGTCACAATACAGCCCATATTGCTGCTTGTCCCTTGCACCCTGTAGTTTAAGGTAAGTAAAATCTGCATTTGTGGGGTAAAAAATCAAGACTACTAATGTGAGTATAACATGTTGTGGCTGACAAGGAGGGGGTCAACTTGCGTGTCAAGAGAATGAGGGGAAGAATGGGCATGTCTTCTACGTTGGATCAAGTTGTACACCTTGATCTACGATAGGTTATAATTACAAAAAGAGGGGCAAGCATAATTTTTGATGAAACTGACCACTGTCTCTCTATCTCTCTCTCTCTCTCTTGCATCTCTTCTTTCTTCAAGAGGTAGAGGAATATTCCCAATGGAAATCTACTTTCCCTTTGCAGAATCAGGAAGTTGAACATTCAAATGTGATTCAGTGGTGAGCCTGGGGAAGGTGCAGAAATGACACTGGAAATATTATAAAACAAACTTATGAATTTAAAATTTCATGGATAAATTTCCACTGTTGGCTGATGTTTGTTTTAGATGCTTCCTGCCCATTGGGCAATTCGATTTTTGGGGGGAAAATCACCCCCATTGTGTGACTGAGGACTCCACTTAGCTCCATAAGCTGCTTTCAGCCAATCAGGTGCCAATGGCATTTACTGATTGGCTGAGCTGGGGCTGTAACCATTACATTAGTGTTCCTGTCTGGAGGTCCAGGAGTTTTTAGTTTTTGGGAAGTGCCAACAGTCAATATAGTGCAGGGTGTGTTTTGATCGATTTTTTTATATCAACCGTGTTGTGTGGATGTCAAGAGAAATAACTTCAGGCTTGACTGTGAAGCCTTCTGCAGTTGGATAAACAACACTCACTGTCAAACATGAAGAGTGACTTGTGAGCGGTGCTGATAGCCCATGGAACTTTACAACAAAGAGAATTGTTACCTTGAGAAAGGAAAGTGAAAGTGTTATTTTCTGAATAAAATCTCCTTGTGGGAAGCACTTGTATTTTTTCGTTGTGTAAGATGATTTAACCTTGGCAGAAACTAATAGCTTCTATTTGATTTTGTTTTTCTGATTCACAGGTGAAGGCTTTTGTTGAGAAAGACCTGCCTCTTTAGTATCCTTTGAGAACGTGGGAATACATGACAGATTCATAATGGAAAGGTTTTATAGATTAGATCTACGCTGGGTTTGTATTGGGTTTCAGGAAGAGAATGTTAGTCATCAGATCACAAATTCCATTGTGCACCCTCTCTCCACCTCCCTGGATCTACATCTAATACCAGCTACCTGTTTTAACGGGCTCCATCTGGTGAATTCTGAGCAACACCAGTGTGAGGAGCATCCTCGGAGAGAAGAGGAAGGCACTGACAATCAATTTAAGAGAGCTTCTCCTCAGTTGATGTGAGACTGTGGCGATTGCAGCAGCCTCCTCACCACTGCCTCAGCTGAGATTAAATAACTCCATGTAGACTAGGGATGGAATCTGAAGCCCCACTAGTCTGTAACATTCAGCCAATCTGGCTGTACATTTACGCAACCACCAATCTGTTTTCTCTGTATAACTATCTTTGGCTGTTTGGGCAGAAAATCAAGATAACCATGGAAGGGGGGAAGAAAGTTGTCTTCACCCTATTCAGAGAAAAATAAGGTGGGGAGAGAGGAATCAAGTGGAGGAGTGGGGTTCGGATATAAACAATGTGTGTCTGCTGCACCTCCCTACCTACAGTACCTGTTTTGGTGACCCTTCTTGGTTCAAGCTTTCCTGACCTGCTGCTAAAGCCACAATCTGGTGTTGAAGTACATTCCAGGAGCAACTCCCGAATTGCTTCTTTTGAACTACAATTTTGAAGAACTGAAAGTAAGATCATTTTAAAATGTTATACTGTGTCTTTTTATATGACAAATCTAGTTAAGAGATGTTAGCCTCAAAAACACTCAGATCAGGTACAGTGTGTTAGATGAAAGGTAAAGCTCCATTTACTTTGCTGAATACTGTGCCACAGCCCCCAACCACAGAAGCGGACCCCTCAATTACCTATCCTTTAGTGTCTCGAAGTAAGTTTGCTGAGTTGCAACCAAATCACAGTCAAACCTGGGTCCTCCCTGTGATTCTCTGGATAAAATTACTCAGTCTAACGGCTAACCCACTGGGGCCAATGGCTAAGCGTACATACCAGTTAATGTAGAAGCGTTCTGAAGGAGCTTGGAGAAGGATCATTTCTCTGATTCTGGGTGAGGAGAGAGATAGAGGGTAAGCTGTCATTCACAGTTAATGATCGAGCTTCCCCATGGTGAGGAGGAGAAAAGGATCATCCAATTGTCAGAGGCAGCAGCCAGATGAATGTCAGCCCAGGACACATGGGGTGGATCTCCCTGCCAACAGTACCTATGTGTCTGAGTGATATTTCTTGACCTGCTACTAAATTCATAACCTGGCATTGACTTACTTCCCGGGAGTGGATCCTGAACTCGTCCTTCTGAACTACGCTTACCAGGAACTAGCTGTAAGACATTTTTTAAAAATATAATTCCTTTTGCACTCATTTAAATGAGTGGCAGCATGTGCATGCTGGGGAATGAAATAGCTTTTGACTTTTGCAACCCAGTCCTGCATCTTGCATGCATGGGTAGTACACATTAGTTGTGGGAAGTAAAACTCCTCATGCATTGAATTGAACCTTATAGTGTGTGGGTTCAGAAAAAGTGCAGTGTGCTGAGGTTCGCACTGCTCTGGGCTAAATCTGGGTACAGTTCTGGTCAGAGAGACCCTGAGGAAATTAGTGGGAGGGATTAACAACTTTGGTATTGTTGAAGGTTGGGGAAGGTTATTGTAGATTTGTTCTGTTGAATATGGTCATTGTCTGCACTTGCTGTATAAATATTACCAGCCCAGATGTTACCTAGATGCAGTTTGGTGCATGCTGTTTTATTTTGGGGTATTAAAATCAACACACAGCCCCATTTTTGAGCTGGTAAGGGAAGCCAGGTCACTGATAAAATTATCTGAAGGTGGTTGTGTCCAGGAAGTTGCTCTGAAGAACAGGGCAACAGCATCCTGAGGCTGCAATGTATGACCTCCAAAATATCATGTCCATCTGGCTGCGTGTCAGGCTATTCCTTGATCTCCATTGAACCCATTGATGATAAGACACATTCGTAGCTTAGAGTCAAATGTTGCATTAATAATTATTTAAAAGATTTATGCTTCAAGTCTTTTTTTCCCTCCATTTTGCTCCTCTCTTAAAGATACCTAATCACTCTGGGGTATAGAGCTAGAACAATGCTTGTTTTCTGTTTTTGATTCAAGTGCCCATTGTTTATATGTGAGCCCATCACTGAGTTTTGGAAGGTTACATGATTATGGGGACACCACAGCCAAATGCTCTCCTTTTTCATCAACTTACACACATGTACACACACTGACATGCATACACATGTGTAAACACACACACACAATAGCGAACAGCTGGGGTAACCCAAATTGGGTGCCAAAGCTCAGGAATGCTGAGATTCCTTTTGGTGCTCTATATTTGCTATTGCAGCAATTAGCTAATTCAACAGAGGCCATAGATAGTATCTGGGACCACCAGGGTTTGTATGACTAATCTTCATGGTAGCAGTATAGTGACCCATTGTGTTTTCAGGGCGGCACAATTGTTAGTACTGCTGCCTCAAAGCACCAAGGACCCGGTTTTGATTCTGACCTGGGGTGACTGTGTGGAGTTTGCATGTTCTCCCCGTATCTGCATGGGTTCCTTCCGGTTTCCTCCCACAATCCAGAGATGCATGATTAGGTGGATTGACCCTGGTAAATTGCCCCTTTCTGTCTCAAGATGTGTAGGTTAGGAGGATTAGTCATGGTAAGTGCATGGGGTTGGGGGAGGCGTGAGCCTAGGTAAGGTGTGATGTCGGAGAGTCGGTGCATTCTTGATGGGCTGAGTGGCTTCTTTCTGCACTGTACATAGTCTAAGTTAATTCACTGATATCATGATTCTGTCAATCCTCACTTGCAAGTCAAATTTTCACTTCTTGTCTCCACAGCGAGTTGATCTTATGCCAATGACCAGGGAAGAGATCAATGATTTACTGTTGAAACTGGGATTTTACAAGAAGGAAAACCCAGATGCTGAAGTGCCAGCCAATTTCTACTATGCACCAATGATAGGTAAACCTGTAAAGCAGCTCAAACCCCAAACAAGAAAACAAGCCGAGACTGAAGATTTGATGGAATCAGATGAATTGAAGCAAGACCTATAGACAACTGGTTGAAGCATAATCTCTTATGGCCATTAATTGAAGAGAAGGGTAATAACCCACAAGTGGATTGTAAACCTGACTGGTTTTGTCTTGGTTTTAAGCCTAAACTTTCCTGTAATTCCACTGCTTCTTGTTAACTATATATCTGTTTATTATCAACACCATCAATTTTATTTTTATTTAACTCCCTGCTAACTGTGGGGACAAAACACTAGTGAATAAGTAGATGGGGTGTGTTGGCAGGTGTGTGTGTGGGGAGTAATTGAAATAACATCTCTCAGTATGTTTTACATTTAAGTCCCACAAATTGCCTCCTACAGCTCCTTGGATATGTTTGAAAATGAAAGGCACATTGATGGTAAACAGAACTGGTCTAGCGAGAGCATGTCTGATTAAAGAACTGAGGCCAGCTGACAGCAACAGCATCATCACAAGAGGGAGAGTTGAAGTTTAAAGTGTATTTTAGTGTCACAAGTAGGCTTACTTTAACACTGCCATGAAGTTACTGTGAAAATCCCCTAGCGGCCTGTGGTGCCTGTGTACACAGAGGGAGAATTTAGCATGGCCAATGCACTTAACCGCAAGTCTTTCGGACTGCTGATTGGTCCAAAGAAGTCCAGATGAAGGACTTTATGCACAATGTGATTGTGCCTTGGGCCCAGTTATTGACAATTTAAAAATTTCACAGTGGCTTGTGTCGGTGGCTCAATTGGTAAATGTGTGGTTCAGTCTGGTGCTGAGCCATATCGACCAACAAGGTACCAAGTTCCTTCCCTGATGTGTGCTGAGTGTGCCGTGGCGGATAGAGTAGAACTGATACAACAAGTCTCCGTGTCTCTGGTTTATTTTGGCTTCCTGCTCCTGACCACTATCATGGTATATCTCCATACCTGTCTATCAGACCAGGACGAAAAAGGATTGGACAGTGAGACACTACTTGGTTGGATAGTCACAGGACACTTGATGACTAAACTCACACATAAAGAATGGTCACTAAGGGGAGAGATAATCAAACTATACCTCAGCAAGAGTGAGATGCTCAAGAAAAGGGGGAGAAATCTTGGCTAGAAAATTAAAGCCTGGATACCTTAATAAGGGTTGTTGATTAGACCGAAACAGTAATGTGAAGGTTTACTTTCATTTTATAAGGCATTTGATTCTATTTTCCACCTTCAAGTGCTTCCTCCACCCCCCCTCCCCCAAGCACCTGGTTTAATGCCAGCAGCTAGTAGTCAGCAGGGAGGGCACGGCCTTTTCCTACTTGATCCTCCAACACCCCACCATCCCAGCATTGCCTTGGGTGTCCATGTGGAAGAATCAGGCTATCAGAAGATTTAGTGGCTGACTGGCATCTGCACTCCTCTCTCCATGGAGCAAAGTGCATTCCCCACCAAACTGCATCTGTCCATGACAGTATCGGCAGGAGTGACCACCACACAGTCTTTGTGGAGACAAAGTCTTGTCTTCACATTGAGGATACTCTCCATCGTGAAAAACATAGGAGCAGAAATAAGCTATTCGGCCCATCATTCAATGAGATCCTGACTGATCTGAAAATCCTCAACTCCACTTTTCGACCTTATCCCCATAGCCCTTGATTCCCTAACTGATTAGAAATCTGTCCATCTTAGTCTTAAACATATTTAACGACCTAACCTTCCCAGCCCTCTGCAGAAAAGAATTCTTCAGAAGTATTGAGTGGATGATCCATCTCGGCCTCCTCCAGAGTTTCCCAGCATCACAGATGTCAGTCTTCAGCCAACTCGATTCACTCCACATGAAATCAAGAAACAGCTGAAGACACTGGATATTGCAAAGGCTCTGAGCCCTGAAAATATTCCAGCATTCGTACTGAAGACTTGTGCTCCAGAACTAGCAGCATCCCTGGACAAGTCGTTCCAGTACAGCGACAACACCAGCATCTACCTGGCAATGTGGAAAATTGCCCGAGTATGTGCTATAGTCAAGAAACAGGGCAAATTCAACCCGGCCAATTACTACCCTATCAGTCTCCTCTCTATCATCAGCAAAGTGATGGAAGATGTCATCAACACTCTATCAAGCGGCACTTACTCAGCAATAACCTGCTCAAGGAAGCTCAGTTTGGATTTCACCATGGTTACTTAGCTCCTGACCTCATTACAGCCTTGGTTCAAACATGGACAAAAGAGCTAAATTCCAGAGGTGAGGTGAGAGCGACTGTCCTTGATATCAAGGCTGCATTTGACCGAATGTGGCATCAAGAAGCCCCAGCAAAACTGGAGTCAGTGGGAATCTGGGGAAAAATCTTACACTGGTTGGAGTTATACCTGGCACGAAGGAAGATGGTTGTGGTTGTTGGGAGGTCAACCATCTCAGCTCCAGGACATCACTGCAGGAATTCCTCAGGTAATGTCTTAAGCCCAACCATCTTCAGCTGCTTCATCAATGATCTTCCTTCCATCATAAGGTCAGAAGTGGGGATGTTCGTTGATGACTGCACAATGTTCAACATCATTTGCAACTCCTCAGATACTGAAGCAGTTAATGTCCAAATGCAGCATAACTTGGTCAATATCCAGGCTTGAGCTGACAAGTGGCAAGTAACATTCATGCCACACAAGTGCCAGGCAAAGACTATCTCCACCAAGAGAGGATCTAACCAACACCCCTTGACATTCAGTGGCACTCCTATCTTGAGGGTTACCATTGATCAGAAGCTGAACTGGGGTAGCCATATAAATACTGTGGCTACAAGAGCAGGTCAGAGGCTAGGAATTCTGTGGTGAGTAACTCACCTCCTGACTCCCCAAAGCCTGTCCACAATCTACAAGGCGCCAGTCAGGTGTATGATGGAATACCCTCCACTTGCCTGGGTGAGTGCAGCTCTAACAACATTCAAGAGGATCCACACCATCTAGGTTAAAGCAACCCCCTTGATCACTACCCCTTCCACAAACATTCACTCCCTCCATCATTGACGAACAGTGGCACCATCTACAAGATGCACTGCAGGAATTTACCATGGTTCCTTAGGCAGCATCATCCAAACCTATGACTATTATCATCCAGAAAGACAAGGTAACACCACCACCTGGAAGTTCCCCTCCAAGTCACTCATCATCCTGACTTGGAAATACATCACCGTTCCTTCATTGTCGCTGGGACACAATCCTGGAATTCCCTCCCTAACAGCACTGTGGGTGTACCTACACCACATTAACTGCAGTAGGCCAAGAAGGCAGCTCACTACCACCTTCTCAAGGGCAACCAGTGATGGGCAATAAATGCTCGTCTAGCCAGTAACACCCACATCCCGTAAATAAATTTAAAAAAATTACAGCACTAATAGCCTTTGGTAAACTTACTGGAGATGTGTCTACTGTGCATCTCTTTGTTCCTGTGATTATCGAGGTGGGTGGGCGACATTAAACACTTGAGTGTGGCATTGTTTCATTTACTCAGCAGGCAGCAGATATGTTTTATCTTACTTCCATCGTCGGCACACTCATTTTTATGCCAGAAAGAGCAATGGAATGCAGCTTGTGTGATCCTGCTGACTGTGCCTTGGGGATTTAAACTTCCTCCATGGGGGGGGAAATGAAAAAGTAAAGTTTTTTTAAAATCAGTAACCTTGTGTTATCAAATTTAGTTTGTTGCCTCTTGCTGAAACACTAACAAGAAGTAACGTGCCCACCATACTGCATGTTGCTGTCAGCTGACTTCTACTTCTCCCATTCCAAACACACATATCCTGTATTTTGGGAAAAAATAGTACAATTAATTTTTAATATTTGTGCCTTTATAAATGGAAGCACTTTGGAAATCAAAGCAACATGTTTAGACCTTCAGAAGCTGCCTAGATCAAGATAATTAAAGCAGACAAGCATCTCAGGTAGGTGCTTTTTGCACATGAGTACCTCGAGCCTCAGCAGGAATTTAAATGAAGCACTCAGCTGAAAGGTGACCAGGCTGGGAGCAGAGGTAGAAATGTCCTGGAGGCAGAGGGTGCTCTGTGCTGGAAGAAGCTACTAGTCTCAGTGTTGTTTGATGTTATTTTTGTCTGCTGGATTACAATAAAATTCGACAGTTAATAAAACATCAGCAGTCTGTGTGAGTTCATCAGGGCTGAATGCAGGAGTTGGGTCAGTGATTGCTATGTTTCGTTTGGGTAGGGGAGTGTGGGAAAATGGGGAGATATGGCTCTGTGAGATACACCTGGTCTCCCATCTCCAAGATTGCAATGGCACGGTTCGCACTCATAGCGCCAGGAACCCAGGTCCTATTCTGGCCTCGGGTGACTACCTCTATGAGTTTGCACGTTCTCCCCGTGTCTGTGTGGGTTTCCTCTGTGTGCTCCGATTTCCTCCCACACTCCAAAGATGTGCAGACTAGGTGGATTGGCCACGCTAAAATTGTCCCTTAATATCAGAGGGATTAGCAGGGTAAATACATGGGGTATGGGGATACGGCCAGGGTGGGGTTGTTGTTGGTGCAGGCTTGATGGGCTGAATGGTCTCCTTCTGTACTGTAGATATGCTAAAAGCCACCTTAACATCTCCCAATTACAAAGAAGAGATTGCTTGCCAGTCCTTTCTAATAGAGGATTATGGGACCCAGTGGACTGTGGGTCCACACAACCACACTAAACCTGCTGGTTTAGTGTGCATGTTATTTATTTACCAGTTTGCAGTTATATCTGATTACTGTCAGAGAAATGTAAGCCATGACACTAGGTCCAAGTCTACATCAGGTTCATTTACAGTATTTTAAAGTATCTCTGCAAGTACAAGATTTCTACACACTTGCTCCCAGTCCAGATTCCAGAACCACCTGATTGATGTCAATTACTTAAACTCTTTCACTTCACCCACAGCTTTAAGCAATTGATCGGATTGAACGCTCCAACACAATCAAACACAGATCAATCAAACTATTGAACACGCTTGGGGGAATTTTTCCAAAATTGGTACAGCAAGTGAGAAAAACTCCGTGAAACTTGTTGCCTTTTCTAGCTTGATCAAATAGCACTCTGTGCAATTTCAAAGTGTTGATCAGGATTATGCAACCAGCGTGGGTGAGTGGGTGGGGGAAGGGGGTCCTAAACTCCTCGGCAAAGATGGGATAAAACTGGGATAAAAGGCTGCCCTAATCTCAAAGTAAAGTTAAAGCCCCCCTTAATCCCGCTTCCCCCTCCACACACATGGACACCCAGCAGACACAGGGAACATCCCAACCCTCGCACACAGAGAGGCAGCCCCAACCCTCCCACCAGTGAAAGATTGGGCACTCCACACCAGGCAAGCATCAGAGTGCCTGAGCACCACCCTTCTGCTGGTATTAGGGCGTCATTCCCCTTCAGTTTCAGCATATCCCACCCCAATGCAGGCACAACCACCCCCTGCTCATCCATCTTGCCCCCCTCACTTAAATCAAACCCCCAATGTGGCTACAGTGCCAACTAGACACTGCCAGTTTGGTATTGTTAGGGTGCCAGGGAACTAATCTGCTACATTACTCATCACCTGGGGGCTATACATACCTCCGCACCCCTTGTGTGGTCATCATGGCTGGTTTTTGTCTTTGAAAACCAGTAGTGATTTCCGCTGGCATGATGACACACTGGCGAGGGGGGGGGGGGGGGGGGGGGGGTGGTGGGAATATGGGGGGAGGTGGTTGGAGAGTCTAACGATCCTGGAAACAATGGTGTTTTATCTGCATAATGAGATTTAAATCCATCCTTTCTAGGAATGAACCTGATTACGTCACCTGCGAGGAAGATCTAACTGAGATCTCACTGCTGCAAAGCCCGTTGTGGCCCTTTCGCGTGTGGTAGTGGCTATAACAGGATTTACGCCCATAGTGAATGGGCCCTGAGAATTGTGCCCTATTGGTTTGATCCCCAGTCTTTGCCACTAACATCCACAGTAGTGTTGACAAAGACTATTGAGGAAGGGAAAGAAATGCCTGGGTTCCGAATGTTATCTGTTGAGCTCTCCTGGAAAGGCTAAATCTAAATGTTGCATTACAGTGTGGGAATGTCACATTGCAGTGCGGAAATGGGTAGGAATAACACATTACATGCATGCAAACGTTTGACCCCATGGCCAAATAACCTAGTGACAATCTGGGGAAAGTTTTACCATTTTTTGTCTAAGTGCTTGGTGGACTTGAAACTGGGATTGTTTCAGATCCATCTTTTGGGTGTGTTTTTAGGCCCCCCCATACGCACCCTGTCTGCAAAATTCTGAGCAAGCCTGTTGCAGAAGCCTGTGGGTGGGCCCAATGCGCCCAAAAGGCTGCAGAGGGAGGTAGTGCGCATGTGCAGGCCTCTGATGCTGCACATGCGCATTAGCACTAGCAGGGGTCTGAAAGACAAAGAGAGCTGTCAGGCGCATGCTACTGCAGGCAGCCTGAACCTGCTCGCCCCCCCCCCTGCAATCACGGGGGCCCACGGCCTGAAATACAGTCCCCGCTGACCCCCCGCCATCCAGACTAATCGCGGGCCCCCCCTCCCTTCCTCCACCCCACTGATCGCAGCACTGCTGCCCTCCCCACACCGATCCCTGCAGAGTGGCAGTGTGTCGCCTCCCCTGTTAGCCCCGCCCCCACCGGCCCCTCCCCATTAGCCCCACCCCACTGACCCCTCCCCCATGAGCTCCACCCCCGGCACTGACCAGTGGGCATTGCCCAGGTGCCCAGTCGCCTCCGGTTCCACCAGCGAGGCCAAGTCTACTGCTCCCTGTTCAAGGAAAGCACATTTATTCCTTGCCGGTGAGAACCTTTCCCGGCGAGGTCACGGATGATTAAGCGCTGGGCTCGCTAATGACATGTAAATACTTCTTTACATAAATTTCAATACATTAACCTGCCTCGCACCCATTTTCGGTGAGAGGGGGACCACGCCGGAAATCCGGCACTCGTAAAATGGCACCAGTCACAAAAACCGGCGGCAATCGCACTAATCGCTTTACGCCCCACTTTATGACCGCGTCGCACCTGCAAATGGGCGCAACATAATTGTAAAATCGCCCCCTCTGTGTCTAAACTGAAACACGAAGCACTGTGACTTGGTTGAGGTATTGCATCAAGCCACTTTGGCATGTACGGAACTGCAACTTACAGACACATGAGGACAGGACAAGAGCAACTGGCCCATCCATTTAGGATAGAAAATAGAAAACATAGTGTTGCCTAGATCTGAAATTTCCACAGGATTAATTAATTGTGCTTATTTCATATTGAGTTAAGGAAGTGTAATAGAACATGTGGGATGTGTTCCAGTCGTGTTTAAAAGAACGACTCTACTGAGTGGTATGCTCTTTCGGAGAGTCAGTGGTGTCAGGCAATGGTTCACAGTTTGCAAGAGTTTGGAATATTTCTGAGTAAGAATTCCGTCAAACGCACTCTAATACCACCATGTAGCCCAACTTCGCATGATGATGCTGCAGGGAGAAGTGTACAGCTTGTGAAGAGGCATTGGCAGACATATTTGCTGGATCAAAAGCTAAGAATCATTTCCATGTTTCTCCTCAACACAGGCTAGACAATTTTTACTATTTTACAGAATAACCCGGCAGATTGCTCACCTCATGAATGGTGTTTAAACACATTCCTAGGATGAGGTTTGGTTTGCGAATGCCCGAAATCAATAGCGAAGTAAGAGAAAAGCAAGACAAAGTCAGGAAGAAAGTAACTGAAAGTTTGGTGGTATTTGGTAGAATTCACCAGTGGTGGGCAAAGTGAATGGGTGGTGGGGTGGGGGGGATCTTAACAAAAAAACCCGAAGTGCCGAGCAAACATGAAAATGGGAGTTTCAGACCTGAGAGTAGATATTGTGGTGAGAGATTATCATTCCCCCCATTGCCCCACAAATTGCATGCCCTTGCCTCCTTGCCCCCTGATCACACCTGTCCCAGCTGATCGCCACTCCCGTTCACCCTCCCAGTTGGTCGCCACTCCAGTGATCCTCGATTGCAGAGTGCACAGCTTCCCTTCAGGCCCCACCCCTCCCCTTAGACCCTGCCCCCTCCCCTTAGGCCCCACCCCTTGGCACTGCCCTGTGTCCAGTGGGCACTACCAAGAGCCAGGCTGGCAGTGCCAGGGTCCCAGGCTGGCACTGGCAGGGTCCCTAGTAGTATTGGTCATGTACGTTTTAGATGTGATTACAGTTAAAATAAATATGCAATCCACCCTGTTAAAGTTTCAGATACTGTTAATGTTGTTTAGTCATATTGTCATATCTGGGAATTTAGGTACAAGTACCATTTTACATTTTAATGTATACGGTTTTTAAAGTGGGAAGGGAGTGCAGTATATTGTAGGAGCTCAGAATTTTATTGCACTGTCTTCTCTGCTGAGGAGATGTAAAATAAAATTAGTTCAATAACAGCTGCCTGCAGTTAGTCTAACTCAGTGCAATGCACAATCACAACTGAATACAATTCAGTTCTCACTCACATCCCCTTGAGCACAATTTCCAGCAACTATAGAATATCCATCAGCTGCAGCACCCCAGACTGATTTTTTTAAAATACTTTTCCAATTCAATCAAATCAAATCCAATTGAGAGTCTCAACAAGTCGAGACATTTCAGATCCAGGCTGACAAGACAGGGCAGGCGACCAAATTACCCTGTCCTGGGCCTGATCTACATGAGCCAAGCTGATTGGAGGAGCAAAGCAACACCTCCTCCAAGACTTGAGCTCATTTGCATCTTAGCCAAAAGGCCGGGATGCAGCTTTTAAAAATTGCTTCATATGAAACATATGAAGGTTCAATGCAACCCAATGACCTCAACCAAGTGCAGCATCCAATCCATACTACACTTGATCTTAGCCAAAAGGCCGAGAACCCCAGACTGATGACCCAGGAATGCCAAAGCTAACTCATCCAGCGTAATTCAGGATTCAATCCAGTGTGTTGCTGGTCCATACTGTTCTGCACTACACTGGTTAGTGCACCTATCTTCTGAGTTTCTGGGAAGGGTTCAAGTCGTGAAATTGCTCTGTGTTGACTCTGTTGCATTGCTCACAATGTTGGACTTTCTTCAGTGGATATTGTAATGCAGAACCTAATCCACAACTATGTAGTGCATTTCGAGGCTGATTTTCATTTGCATATGAAACCTGGCCAGGATTTTGCCGCATGGCAATCAGTCTTTCTCTTCTTACAGATGTTGTCTTCTTCTGTGAATGTTGGTCCCAGGTTTTCACTGAACACAGGCTCTCTGTGTTAGCATTCTTATGCACAAACAATTCCTTGGCATCCGGCCAATGAATTGATCAGAAACTGATTGCATTGTTCAATTAGGCCATCAGATAGAAACCAGCGCAGATAGGGCCAGGATCCTCCAGATCCCATCATATTTATGCCTTACTACACATAGCCTACATTCCAATGTTCATATAAAGAAATACTGGCTCCAAAAAGTCTATAAACAACTTCTTCAGCTCTTTTGTTTGGGGACAAGCTGTCAAATGGTTTAACACCTTGTGTCCTTTGATAGATTTCAGGCCAGCTTGGCCACAGGAAATCCCAGCATACTTGAAGAACAACTTTGGCCAAAAATTAGTTTTGCTTGCTTGAAGATCTTTCAGCATATTTAAAGTTAAATCTCTGCAGGCCATTTGACCATTCTGTGCAGCATTAAAGACAATGGCTGTAATTTTCTGGGCCTGTTCACAGCAGTGCAAATCCCGTTATGGCTGCTAATTCTCACGAGAGGCCAGTGAGGGCGTGAACCTGATTACCATCAATTTAAATACATCATAATATTCCTAAAAAGCTCGAAACTGTTGCTTCCTGATTGTCAGGTGTGTGTGTGTGTGTGCGTGTTTTTAGAACAGCGCATGTGTATGTGTGCATGTGTGTGTGTGTGCATGTGTGTGTGTGTGCGTGTGTGTGTGTGGCCACCAGCGTGATGTCCCACCAGCAGAAATCACTACTGGTTTCAATGACCACAGGAGGCCAGTATAGCCCTCAGATGGTCAGTGGTATGGCTGTGCAGTGCCCTGGCACTTCCCCCGGCACCTTGGCAATACCAAGCTGGCACTGTCAGGTTGGCGCTATCAGGGGTGGGTCTTCCAGGGAAGCCTGTCAGGGTTGCCATTTTGTCAGTAAGTTCCACCCAGTGCATCTTCTGCTGTTGTCTGACACGTGCACTAAGCTGGATCAATCTTTTAAAAAATCTCCATTTTTGTTTTTCCTCACTTTTTCACAGCTGAATAAATTTCTGGTCCCAGATCTCTGTCAGCACTGTTCTAAAAACACCCACTAGATGGTGCACAGGAACAGCATACGGTCTCATCCCACCTCACTCCTTCCATCTTCACATTCCAAAGCTGGAAACTCTTCAGTGAGTGTTTGAGGTTGTAAACCATTGTACCAATCCAGAATGCTCATTCGAAATGCACTACATATTTTAGTTACATAGCGTTTACCTAGAGCTAATATTATTTTGTTCACAGAAAGAAAAGGTTCCCTGAGGTTTTTGATTAAAGGAATGGAATGTGGGGTGAGGTAGGCAGGGTCATGTGATGATGTGGTTAATGGGAGGCGTGAGGTCTGTAGCAGAGAGAAACAGCTTTTAGTTCTGGCTGGGGGTTTATTTGAAGTTCTACAATTCTGTCTCTCTGAAAGCATCAAGACCGACTAGGCTCATTATAGCAAGTATACTTATGGGTGCTAACTGTATATAAAGTGGTATTGTAAGCCTGTAAGAGGAAGGTTGCTTATTTGGAACTGAAACAATGATAAGTTAGAAATTAAAGTTGTTTCCTTTCATTTTCAAATATTGTTCAACTGTCAATAGTAAGCTGGTTTATTTGTTAGTTATATTTAAACTATGTCATTAAATAAAGTTTGTCAGTGGAATTACTCATGGAGTGAAGCATCCTATCCTCACATTCATGCCAAAATGGAAAACCTTTTGGGGTCTAGTCTGGTTTCATAATATGCCTTAGGGTTCTGGTCCAGTAGCCTAACAAATGTGACTCATTTTGCCACAATTATTATTGCCTTGGCTATCCTTGCAACAGCATTCACTTGCTGAATGCCCCATTTTGGCACATGTGTGACTTGCTTGTTGCTCTTTTGACTTCTTATGGGCAGTTCCCAGCTTGTGGATCTTCATTCCTGTACCAAATTGTGACGCCTCTTTTGTGGCCAGTTCCATCGACACTGCAATTTCTACTGCTATCTTTAAAGTCAAAGCTTATTTAGTAAGCATTCTTTTTTGGATAGCCTCATTTTGGAGATCACAAACTAGACAATTACACAGATAATCTCCTAACAACTCACCAAACTCACAATGTTGTGCCAGCCTTTTTAGGTTTGCCACAAATTGAGCAATGCTTTCGCCTTCCATTTGACCCCTTCAGTGGAACCTGAACCATTCTGCGATGATCAATGGCAATGCAGAGTAATGCTCTTCAAGGATCTGTGACAAGGCATCGTAAGTTTGGATACTGGCTTTGCTGGATGAACTAAGTTCCAGAGCAAATTGTAGGTTTTACTTCCATTTCCATGGAGATAAACTGGTACAAGCAAATCTTTTGCAATTTTATTTGCTTGTACAAAGTACTAAAAACACTCTGCATGATTCATTTTCTTTGGTAAAAGGGCCCATGAATCTTAATTGACCATTTCTCTTGCAGACACTAGTGATTTGAAACTTCTTAGTATTTTTTTACTGTTGTCTCAGTACTCCCCTTTTTACCCTGCAGACCATTGGCATAACGTATTTTTTTGACAAAGCATCCCTCTTTTCAAATATGCCAGACATACCTGGAATTGCATCCTCCTCAGGTCGAAAAAAAACATCTTTTAAAACTATACAGAAAGCATTTTTCTTTCTTGGTCTTCCTTCACTGGCATTTTAATCTTTGATCCTGTTGTTGCTTCTCCCCAGCCTAATATTTGAAGTGTGAGGGCCCATAATATTTTGCCTTCTACTTAGGATCTTTTCTTGATGTTCTTGATAAAACAAAATCCTGACTCATCGCCAGTTTTCTTTCTGTAATATCCCAACAATGTTAGGGGGTTTTGGGTTTTACACAAAAAGAAAAGACGTGGTTTGCACGCGTAGATTCAAACTAACAGATTTATTCTAAGATTTCATGCCTGTGCAGAGTACAAGCTGAAAGTAAAACAGCAGTTTGTGTAAGCACCCGAATGATATCACCATCAAATCATGTGTTCAGCTTTTAAAGCAAATGTGCAACTACTTAAATATATAACAGAAACAGGGGCAGAAAGAACTGTATTAAACTTTTAAAAGAGTAATTACAAAGCAATGAGAGCAGCATTGGCTGGAGTCTTCTGGGAAAGGAGCTTAGCAGAAAAGATGGTTGATACGCAATGGCAGATGTTTATGAAAATAGTTCATGACTCACAACATAAATATATCCCAGTGAGGAAGAAGGATTCCAGGAAGGGAAAGAATCAATATCCCAGTGAGGAAGAAGGATTTAAGGAAGGGAATAAATCAACCACAGTTTACCAAGGAAGTTAAGGATAATGTTAAACTGAAAGAAAAACATATAATGTGGCAAAGATTAGCAGTAAGACAGAGGATTGATAAAGTTTTAAAACCAACGAAAGATGTCCAAAGAATAATAGAGGGAGAAGATAAACATTGAGGGCAAACTAGCAAGCAATATAAAAAAGGACAGCAAGAGCTTATTTAAATAAATAAAAAGGAAGAGACAGGCCAAAGTGAATCTAGGCCCCTTGGAGAATGAAACTGGGAAATTATAATGGGGAACCAGGAAATGGCAGAGGAGTTAGATAAATACTTTGCATCAGTCTTCATGGTGAAAGACATTAATGGCATTCCGAAAATAGTAAATAATGAAGGGGCAAAAGGGGAGGAGGAAATACAAACAACAACTATCCCTAGAGAAAAAAAAACTATTAGAGAAACAAATGGGACCGATATGTCCCCTGGGTCTGATGCATCCAGGGATATTAAAGGAAATAGTTACAAAGATAGTGGATGCTCTCAAAGGAATCTTCCAAAAATCCATAAATTCTGGAAAAGTCCCAAAGGATGGGAAAACTGTCAATGTAACACCTTTATTCAAAAAGGGAGGGAGACAAAAAACAGGTAACTATCAGTTTTTTTGGTGTTCAGTGAAAGCCTGGGACCAACATTCACAGACACTTATTTTTTGGTTTCTCCGGTGGCTGCGACTGTTGTTTTGCACTCCTCTGGTGCCAGCATCTGTGTAGGGATTATTTCAATTATTTATTCTTCTGTCAGGTCTGTACAATGTTGTCCGACTTTCTCCACTATTTTTTCTTTTGCAGTGGCTGCAAGTGCGGTCCGACCACCTTGCCGCCAGTTTTTTTATGTGGTGGTTTTAAAAGATAGGCTGCAGGCCTTGAAGGTTGTAACAAATGAAGAGCTTTATTGAAAAAATGTTAACACCACAGGTTGCTAAGATCGGCTGTCCATTTGCCTGTGTAAATGACCAATTATGACATCAGTGACATCAAGGGCGGGATATTACGGCCTCACTCATCCCAAAACTGTAAAACTCCATCCAAGGTCAATGGACCTTTCCATTGTCTGCTCCGATTCCCGTGGTGGGCGGGGCGGTAAAATTCCAACCCATGTGATCGGTCTCCTAAAATGCCCCTGCTGCACAGGAAAGCTGCTAGTGAGGGAACACTGGAAATAACTTAATACACAACAACAGGGATCAGTGATGGGGTCACAATTATTTACAATGTACACTAACAGCTTGGATGAGGGAAGTGAATGTACAATTGCCATGTCTGCAGGCGACACAAAAATAGGTGGGAAGGCAAGTGGTGAGGATGACACAGAGTCTACAGAGGGATATAGACAGGTTACGTGAGTGGGCAAAAACTTGGCAGATGGAATATAATGTAGAAAAATGTGAAGTTATGCACTTTGGTAGGAAGAATAAAGGAGCTGATTATTTAAATAAGGAAAGACTGCATAAAGCTACAGCATGGAGGGGTCCTTGTGCATAAATCACAAAAAGCTAGCATGTAAGTTCACCAGGTAATAAGGAAGGCAAATGGAATGTTGGCCTTTATTTCAAAGGGAATGGAGTATAAAATTAGGGAGCTCTTGCTAAAACTATATAAGGAACTACTTGGACCACACCTGGAATACTGTGAACAATTTTCGTCCCCTTATCTAAGTAAAGATACACTGGCATTGGAGGCAGTCCAGTGAAGGTTCACTAGGTTGATCCTGGGTATAGAATGATTTTCTTATGAGGAGAGGTTGAGATTGGGCCTGTATTCATTGGAGTTTAGAAGAATGAGAGGTGATCTTATTGAGATATATAGGATTCTCAGGGGGCTTGACAGGGTAGATTCTGAGAGGTTGTTTCCCCTTGTGGGAGAGTCTAGGACCTGAGGGCATAATCTCAGAGTAAGGGGTCACCCGTTTAAGACAGAGATGAGAAGGAATTTCTTCTCTCAGAGGGCACTGAATCTGTGGAATTCATTACTGCAGAGGGTTGTAGAGGCTGGTTCATTAAGTATGCTCCAGGCTGAGATAGATTTTAAATCAGTAAGGGAATCAAGGGCCATGGGAATATGGTGGGAAAGTGGAGTTGAGGATTATAATATCAGATCAGTCATGATCTCATTGAATGGCAGAGCAGACTTAATGGACCAAATGGCCTACTTCTGCTCCAATGTCTTATGGTCCTTTAACTGCTGCTCTATTGAATGTCACGGGCATTCGGCCTCTGATATTCGGGTAAGCGTTCTCCAAGGCGGCCTTCGCGACACACGACAGCGCAGAGTCGCTGAGCAGAAACTGATAGCCAAGTTCCGCACACACGAGGACGGCCTCAACCGGGATATTGGGTTCATGTCACACTATTTGTAACTCCCACAGTTGCGTGGACCTGCAGAGTTTCACTGGCTGTCTTGTCTGGAGACAATACACATCTTTTTAGCCTGTCTTGATGCTCTCTCCACTCACATTGTTTTGTTTCTTAAAGACTTGATTAGTTGTAAGTATTCGCATTCCAACCATTATTCATGTAAATTGAGTCTGTGTCTTTATAAGCTCTGTTTGTGAACAGAATTCCCACTCACCTGAAGAAGGGGCTTAGAGCTCCGAAAGCTTGTGTGGCTTTTGCTACCAAATAAACCTGTTGGACTTTAACCTGGTGTTGTTAAACTTCTTGCTCTATTGAATTGCAGAGGTGCTTTGCAAATAGTCACCACTGAGGGGCAATAGATGACCACAGTAAGTATTTTACAATAGCGCATCGAGAATACCGAATGTTTTAGAGGAGTCGATATTTCATTCGGCTAAACTGAGGAGCTCACCAAGGTTGACATACAGAGAGTAAATGTGCACGGGCAGTAATAATGTGATCTTAATTCTACCACAAACAGTTCAACTATTTATGCTGTAACACTACAAAACCCTAGAAAATGCAAAACACCAGTCACTTGGCAAGGGCAGATTTACAATGAACCTCACCATGCCGGGCATGGAGCCCTGAAAGGCAGAGGGACCCCAACATGTAGGTTCTTTGATTCATGTTGCTCATTGCAAATCAGGTGTAGACATGTATTATAAACCCATCCACAATTGAAAAGCCAATTAAATTATGATTTCCCAACCAAGTACAGATGAGCGGGTGGGATTGATCTGATCCTTGCAGCTTTCAGTTCTGCGCAGGTTCTATGAAGACATCCATATGTTCAGAACTACATTATCCATGCAGCGCATAGCCAAGCATCTGCACGGTGGAGGAGCGTCAACATGTAATGAGGGAAGACCCAGCCTCACGGTGCCTGATGGGAGTTGTAGTTTTGAACGCAGAGGCAAATTCACAATGAAACACATTGTGGCTAGGCAACCAATGGAGGGGGTCCCTATGCTGGCCAGTGGCTTTGGGGCACCTAACAGATCCTGCAAGCTCTGAATTTGCTGATAGGCAACCAATGCAGAGTAACATTGGGCTCTGATTGTTGAAGACCCCTAGGGGTCTCAGAGCAGCCTGAGCCAACAGTGAGTTTGCCTCTGGTGTGAGGCCCAAGGAGGAGGAGGGGGTCATCGAGGGAACAGTGGGGCGACTCGACCAGGCCAGCAGGCTTAGGAGGGCTGGGCAATGATCCAAGGTGTAGGAAGCCAGATAGCCAGGCAGGCAGCCAGTGAGCCAGCAGAACAGTGAGATTGTTGAGTGAGCAGGGGCAACTTGAACCCCAGGGCTGAGGAGGGCCAAAAAAAAACCTACTCTCTCAGAAAGTTCATTTGCTAAAGTCAAGAAAGATCAGTCAATATGATGTGAAAAGAATAAAAGCTATCGAAATTACTATTTACAAACAACTGATGATGCAAGAAAATCTTGAAAATATGTCCCTCTTGTTTAAATTCTGTTTTCAAGTAGGACCACCATTTGCTGATCTGATATCACGGCTGTCATATGCAGACAGTTATAACCAGTGAGTAGCTGCCATCCCCCTTCGCTCTCAATACTGGCCTTCAGAAAGTTGCTTTTGGACAAAGTCTCTTTTGGCCAGACAGGTACCAGCAAAGCCATTGATAAATGGACTTGGACTCACTGGGCTCCATTTGATTGGAGTGTCACTGGACTTTTTCTGGCTCATTCTGTCCTGCACTGGCTTGTGCTGTGCTCCAGTCATGTCATCAGCTGATTTCTCCATTTTGTTGCTCATCAGCCAGTACCATGTTTGCTTGCCTCAAGACACAAAGATCGCAATATAGACCACCTGTACCATCATGCTAACAAAAGGCAGGCTTGGATTTCAATTAATCAATTACAGGCTTGTTTTCGTAAGTTAAAAGGCATTAAAGCAGTTAAGCAGTGATTTATCATTTGTGCATTTGTTTTGTAATTTTGTGGCTTGCATTGTGGATTTGAATTTGAATTCATCAATTACAGGTGTTTTCATCAGTTACAAAGCACTGAAGCAGTGAACAGTAATTTGTGTACTTATACTTCTTTGGATTCATGTGGTTTGTATTACAGATTTGAATTAATCAATCACCGGCTTGTTTTCATAAATTAAAAAGCATTGGAGCAGTAATGATTTGTGTAGTTTTCTATATTTTTGTGGCTTGCATTATGTGAGGTGAAAGTGGGCATGGTCAGGTGAGTCATTTAGGAGTGAGGCTTGATGTCATTTGGCGTTGGGCTTGATGTCACTGCAAGTCTGCAGGTTAAGCGTCACCCAGAAGGGGGGGGCCATGGTACGGAGGCACAACAACAGCCCCCAAAAGTGCAGCAGTGATTGGAGCCCAGCATTCGGGAGTTTGAATTTGAGAAAGCATGAACCTTGGCGGCTGTTATGTGAACTAGGCCGAAATTACAGCTGTGCATCTGTAAATCTGAGGTCTGGGCAGTGGGAACCAGAAGCGCAACTGATTAACCCCCTCTCCCTCCCTCACCTCGCCGCCCCCACTCCCTCACCTCCCTATCTCTTCTCCCTCACTCACCCTAACTTCCCCCTCCCTCACCCCCTTCCTTACCCATTCCCCTTCTCTCCCCTAAATTCTCCCTCAGCCCCCATCCCCCCTCACTCCCAACCCCCTCCCTCCCACACCCTCTTCCCCCTCTCTCCCTTACCCCCATCCCACCTACTTCACCCTCCTCCTCAGGCCCTCCCCACTCCCCCCCCCTCTTTCACCCCCATCCTGTTCCTCATTCCCTTGTAGGAACATGCTGATTGTGGGAGTATGAGAATATATGTGTGTGGGAAACTTTTTTGTATCCAGTCTCCTTCAGGAGTGAGCCACTCCTGACAGCAGCGCCCACTCGGAGAGTTGCTCCCTGGCACTGTGATGCAGTTGGCTGCTGTAAGTGTTAAGGGGCAGCGGCCATCACAGTAAGATGTGGTGTACAGGGGTGCACCACCAGCTCACCAGGACACATTCTGCAGATAAATCCCTCACCCTAGCATTGAATGGAGACCAAATCAATCCAGAAAGAATAATATACTCTGTTTTTCGATTAATGTCGTTTCTTCCTTTGTGATATCGCAGGCAGGATGGAGTCAAGACAATGACCTATGTTACAGAATCTCAGCACCAGAGCTGTGACATTAAGGCTTCCCAAACTAATAAATATTTCATAAGGATAAAGATTTGTCATATAAATCTAACATGATAAAGGTTTCTTTAGACCCCAGAAGTTTTGTCTATCGCTTCATTATCTAATTTGAAGCATAACAACAATATCTAAAAATAGCTATGTATATTATGAAACAATGATAATTGGTCAGAAATTAGCGTGTGTTACCTTATTCAATGCATTGAGTGGCAGGGAAAGGACAGTTGGGGGGTGCAAGCAAGAGTTTCCTTTCTTATTCATGTTAGGATGTTAGATATGGGGATATTCCAAAATCCAGAAAGGTAACTTGGAAAGCTGGTTCTTAACTGTTTATTTTGCAATTTGGAATAGTGTGAGGAAAGATATGCAGACCAGTGAGGAAAGGTTAGGTCTTGCTGTAATAATTCAAATTAAAGAAAGTTATTAAATTGTTAAAACATACAAGGCCACAATATAGAGCAAAGGTATACTTAAATACAGTAATGGCTACACACAGACCGTATACTTGAATCAATCTCTTGCCACATCTATCCGCATTCCTAAACTCTGAGAATGTCCATTATCCAAAATAACATCACATACGGTTTAACTCTATGAGCCAAATCCAGCAAATAATTACCACACGAGTTATCTTTATTTTGGGAAGCCATTCTTCTGATTCAGTGTAGACTCTCAAACAGCAGCTTCTAGCATAGAATCCTGCTTTCGGAAGAACTTCTCTTTCTGGCTGGGCATGGTTATGATCTTAATTGCTCATTAGCTGTCCTTCTCCTGCAGTACAGAGCTAGCCCTAAATTGGAACAACATAGATAGCTAGCTGTTAAGAGTTATACTGTGTCATGTTTTAAGTTTTGTAATTGGTAAAAGTTATGCGAATTCTTTTTATTATATTCTAACTGTGCTCTTGAATAATTTTGTTTGATAAAAGCTTCCTAGTGGGTCACTTGAATCATACCTGGAATTGAAACACTTTATGCTCACCCATGCCAAAAACAAATGTAAAACTTAGGGTCCAGGCTAACTTCACAAAGCACCTTGGAGTTTCTGGCCTGGGTCTTAACAACTTCTTGAATATAAGTGCATAAATATGGTTTGAGGTACTGAAGATTGTTCAGGTTGCTGGACCTGAAAGATTTAACATCCAATGCTGTAGAAAATCAGAGAAGTACTATGCGAGCTATTAATTTAGCTGACTAATAGCTCTTTGAGATGTGGACTAGTTTGAATTGACTGAAAAAAGAGCTTGATGCAGGAATGCTTGCACACATGTGCCATTAATATATAGATATGAAAACACAAATAAGAGTAGTCCATTCAGCCTCTCGAGCTTGTTCAGCCATTATGGCTTATCTGTATCTTAACTCTATTCATCTAGTTTTGTTTCATATTTTATTGGTAAAGTTCTAAGTCATGTTTTCAATAGACTTGAATTACATAATTAAATTGTTACATAGATTCTAGCTATACAAAATACTAATGATTCATCATTTGAAATAAACTGCCAACTGATTGCTTAGTTTTCATATAAAAAGCATAGTTTTACTGACGTTTGGAGACTCGGGTGATTAATACATAAGAAACAACGTATTAGAATATTGAGAAATTATATAGCCAACACATTTTCTTAGAGCTCCTGCACCTCAAAATTTCCCAATACATCACAGGTGGTGGTGGTTGGGGCAGCACAAGGGGTGGAATGAAAAGATTGAATCTGAGATTTGTGTGGTAGCTCACCAGGTGGTGCATTTAGCCACTATACCACTGGACATAATTTAGTCCTGTTGTACATTAATGGAGTTTTAGCTACAAATTGGACTCTGAAACCTCCTGAACTGTACAACTTGTTAGAATGCCCAATAGTGAATCAAGTGTTATAAACTTCTACACGTTGTATGATAATTATCATGGTGCTGAATAATGTTTGAGAGCTGGAAACTGGGGTGTGAACAGGCCTCCAAATGACAAGCAGTGGGTGGAGTATGCTGTGGAATCAGGACAGTAGGCTCCCAATTTGCATACGTTAAGAGGGTTTGACTACAGTGGTGCCATCCCCAATGTTTCACTACAGACCACCCATTTTCAGGTGGGCAAAGCAGTTGAAAATTATCCATTCATTGTTTGATTCAAGTCTTCCCATACACACATCAGCATCTCAAATTATTTTCAGGTTGGAATGAAGGAATGGACAGAATGACTGGCGTCTTTTAGCGTTGAGCAGAACATAATTTTGGTTTCTCCAGGACTGACCATCAGGCATTCAGATAGCAAAGTGATGGTCATGGAGTCGAAGGTCATTGTGGAGTGAATGGTGATCATTAAGGTGAAACTTAGGACCATTACTGTGAAGTGAAAATTGATCGCATTTTAGATTGTAGATGCCATCCTACCAGCTCACCATGCCGTCATTTAGCACAGCAAGCTGGGAAAATAGGGTAAGAGGCCAAAAATCCAATTTCCGCTACCTGCCCAGCCTTCTTCTATCAGTGAGAACAGCTTCACGCCTCTGGGCACAAAGTTTATTGGTATCAGAGTGCCTGGATTTCCATATCATTAGCGAGTCTGGCATGGCTGCTTCCACCCTCCTGGATGCTTTCCACCTCACCAGCAAGACATCACATCAGCGGGAATCATTATTGGTTTCCACCAGCGGAGACTAGGCACTATGGTCATGCCAGGGTATAGCAGGTGGTACAGAAACCCCCCTGCCTTTTGAGACTATTAAAACAAAGTAGATTAGTTTAAAATAGGGACCACAGTGTGCCTTATATATATCAAAGGTACCACAATGTGCATCACATATATTATAGGAAGGTATTGTCTGGATAAGCAGACTATACAGCCAAGCAGCTACAGACTACCAAGCTTTCTGAAATGAATAGAAGGATTTAACTTCTAGCTGTAATGAATAACTGCAATTCAGCCTCCACTGATAAGGGGACAGAAAAACAGACAGGTAAGATGACTCCTTTATCATTTCCAAGACTGCAAGTGTTAGGAGTGATCCTTCATCCTACTGGATTTACATAGGTAAGTTTATTGGGTGGCGGGTGGAGGAGCCTCTGGGTTTGGTTGACCAATTAATTCCTAATTTTGTTAGAAGGTAGAATGCTATTGGCCAAAGTAACCAAAGTGTATTAATGTAATTGGACTGTCCAGCATGGATGTCAGGTGGGGCAGGAAGATCAAATCTTCAGAAATGTTTATCTGTTTTGCTCATGGGATGTAACATCAGAGGTTGGAATCCTCTGACCATCTCTCTCCCAATACGTGTTGGTCAAATAAAGAACGTCTTTAACCGCATACTGTCTTTCGCAAGTCTTTGTGTTAAGCTGAAATTGGCTGAATGCAAACCTCCCCCCCCCCCGCCCCCCGGCAGGGGAGGCCCTAGGAACATCCCCTTGCATGGAGGAATCAGAGACCATTGAAGCCCCCCACACCGATACAATTGCAACCCATGTCATTGTGGCGGGGGGGAGGACATGCCGCCACCGGTGAATGGAGGGTTCTAAAATAGATAAGTGTAAAAATAGATAAGTCCCCTGGGCCGGATGGGATTTATCCTAGGATTCCCTGGGAAGCTAGGGAGGAGATTGCAGCGCCTTTGGCTTTGATCTTTATGTCGTCATTGTCTACAGGAATAGTGCCAGAAGACTGGAGGATCGCAAATGTTGTCCCCTTGTTCAAGAAGGGGAGTAGAGACAACCCTGGTAATTATAGACCAGTGAGCCTTACTTCTGTTGTGGGCAAAGTTTTGGAAAGGATTATGAGAGATAGGATTTATAATCATCTAGAAAGGAACAAGTTAATTAAGGATAGTCAATACTGTTTTGTGAAAGGTAGGTCGTGCCTTACAAACCTTATTGAGTTCATTGAGAAGGTGACCAAAGAGGTGGATGAGGGTAAAGCAGTTGATGTGGTGTATATGGATTTCAGTAAAGCGTTTGATAAGGTTCCCCACGTTAGGCTATTGCAGAAAATACGGAGGCATGGGATTGAGGGTGATTTAGCGGTTTGGATCAGAAATTGGCTAGCTGTAAGAAGACAGAGGGTGGTGGTTGATGGGAAATGTTCATCCTGGAGTTCAGTTACTAGTGGTGTACTGCAAGGATCTGTTTTAGGGCCACTGCTGTTTGTCATTTTTATAAATGACCTGGATGAGGGCGTAGAAGGATGGGTTAGTGTTCGTAAATTTGTGGATGACACTGAAGTCGATGGAGTTGTGGACAGTGCGGAAGGTTGTTGCAGGTTACAGAGGGACATAGATAAGCTGCAGAGCTGGGCTGAGAGGTGGCAAATGGAGTTGTGTGGCAAAAGTGTGAGGTGATTCACTTTGGAAGGAGTAACAAGAATACAGAGTACTGGGCTAATGGTAAGATACTTGGTAGTGTGGATGAGCAGAGAGATCTCGGTGTCCATGTGCATAGATCCCTGAAAGTTGGCACCCAGGTTGATAGGGTTGTTAAGAAGGCGTACGGAGTGTTAGCTTTTATTGGTAGAGGGATTGAGTTTCGGAGCCATGATGTCATGTTGCAGCTGTACAAAACTCTGGTGCGGCCGCACTTGGAGTATTGCGTACAGCATTATAGGAAGGATGTGGAAGCATTGGAAAGAGTGCAGAGGAGATTTACCAGGATGTTGCCTGGTGTGGTGGGAAGGTCTTATGAGGAAAGGCTGAGTGACTTGAGTCTGTTTTCATTAGAGAGAGGTTAAGAGGTGACTTAATAGAGGCATACAAGATGATCAGAGGATTAGATAGGGTGGACAGTGTAAGCCTTTTTCCTCGGATGGTGATGGCTAGCACGAGGGGACATAGCTTGAAATTGAGGGGTGATAGATATAGGATAGATATAGGACAGATGTCAGAGGTAGGTTCTTTACTCAGGAGAGTAATAAGGGCGTGGAATGCCCTGCCTGCAACAGTAGTGGACTCGTCAACACTAAGGGCATTTAAAGGGTCATTGGATAAACATATGGATGATATTGGAATAGTGTAGGTTAGATGGGCCTTAGATTTGTTTCACAGGTCGGCGCAACATCGAGGGCCGAAGGGCCTGTACTGTGCTGTAATGTTCTATGTTCTGATGTCTGGGGAGGGTGATGGTGGGAGGGAATCTCAGTTCACCGATAGATTGGGGCATCCTGCAAAATGATATCCGAGTGCTCTGAAGCTGGTTTCACCAACGTAGTAGGCTCCAAGCTGTCAAAAAATGTTAGAGTGCTGGAAGATTGCAGTGTGGAGCTTGCCAAAAAGACCAGCATGGGGTCTCCCATCTTCTCGCCATTATGACACTCAGAAATGTTTTGGGGGAAAATTCCACTGTATGTTGCTGCAGGGTGAGAAAAGGATGAGAAAAGGGAATGTAATTTTGGCATGGTAGAGATGAATGTGGGCAAAGGAGGAGAAGCCATCACTATGTTGGGAAAGGTAGAAACAGAATTAAGATAAAAAGATGGCCCTAGAACAAGGAGTTGAGTAACAGAGAGGGAAGATGGATGGGAAGAATAGTCAGCAGTATTATGGCCAGAGTAAAAGTGAGGAGAAATGGAATGTCAAGCTGTTGTAATCACATAGGATATCAAGGTGGTTCTGATGTTGCAGTTGGGGATAATAAAGCCATTGGGCCTCCCAATGCTTTAACCTAGCATTGGAAGGCCCAAGCCATTTTCAGATTTGGGTCTTACCGGCACAATCGACAGAGATGAATCTGCAGAGACCAGAATGAAGGGATTCAAATCGGCTGTGGTGGGGAAGACAGGTGAAATGTGTAAATTATTGTTACACTCTGAGATAAACTAAAGAATGACTTGTACAAATAATGACAAGTCACATATAAAGACCATGGGCAGAACTCTCCCAGAAAATGACAATGTCATAGCAGCAAGAAAACAGGAGCGATGTGTGTGAGTCTCTCAGGCGCGTTCTGCACCGCAATTGCCCCACTCAGTGACTCAGTCACTTTTTTGGACAGTGGTGAGTTGCTGCGGTGGGCGGGGGGGGGGGGGGGGGGGGGGGGGAGGTTTAAACACGCAGTGAGCACGGCTTCAGAGCACTTGGGTACCGCTCATGAGGGAGCCCCGATCTGTCAGTGCGCTGGGAGACACCCTCCATGGACATCAAGACGTCCTAACCTCATGTGCCCCCACCCCCTCCCCAACATCAGTCGCCGGCATCAGGACCCCCAACACGCCTCCCACCCATGCACCCCATCATAACATGTCACATGGTCCTGTCAGGACACCTGACATGATCCACCCCTACATGACTCCATGTCCCCACTCGCATAGCCCCATCATAGCCCCCAACCCATTGGCACTACCCCAGCACCCTGGGGTGCCTGGTGGCCATAGCTAGGGTGCCTGGTGGACACTACCAGGGTGTCTGGAGGGCACTGCCCAATGGGCATCACCCAGCCATGCTCCTGGCCATCCAGGAGCTTCAATAGCCTCTGAGCCAACCCGGTATGGCCATTGCAGCAGGCCTCCACTGATGGAGACCAGCAGTGATTCAAGCCGGCATAACCTCCCGCTGGAGAGGTGGGAACACTCCAGGAGGGGGGACAATCACGTGTTGAACTCGCTAATGAGATTGAAATCCAGTCAATCTCATGCAAATCTGCCTCATGCCCGTTCTGGACGCAATCCTGTTCGCACCATTAGACAGGGACTGGGGCCATCGCAAATGTTTGGCACCAGGTGCAAAATCGATTTTTAGGCCCGTGTGCTATTAACCGGGATTGACACGATCTGCAGCAAGCTTAGAGAATCACCCCACATGATTCCAACAAAGTGATTTCCAGTGGGGACTTGGTGATTTCCAGCAACATTCAGCAATTTCCAGTGACACTTGAGTATGGGCTCAATCTCCACTGCAGATTCGAGAATAAAAATAAAGTTTATTTATTAGTCACAAGTAGGCTACATTAACACTGCAATAAAGTTACTATGAAAATCTCCTAGTCGCCACACTCCAGCGCCTGCTCGGGTACACTGAGGGAGAATTTAGCATGGCCGATGCACCTAACCAGCATGTCTTTTGGACTATGGTAGGAAACCGGAGCACCTGGAGGAATCCCATACAGACACGGGAAAAACATGCAAACTCCGCACAGTGATCCAAGATGGGAATCGAACCTGGGTCCCTGGCGCTGTGATGCAGCAGTGCAACCCACTGTGCCACCGTGCCGCCCTACAGAATATAATCTAGTACTGTGGAGCTGTTATAATCTCAAAAGAATGAAACTTTAAACTGAGTGCAAAAGATGACAATGACATGGTTTGTATAGCAGGAAATGCTCCTGGTGTCCTGGCAACATTTTCTTTTTGACCACTGCCAGTAAAAAAGATTAACAACTCTTAAATTGCTGTTTGTGGAACTTTACCGGTGTGCAAGATAAGATGGCTGCTGTGTTTGCCTTCATAAGTAACATTTTTAAAAAACAATTCATCAGATGCATTAGCATTGGCCCAAGGTATTATTTAACTGCAAGGTCTTTTTTCCTGAATGCTTGTCTCATTAAAGGAGAAAAAAGTTAGGTGAGGTCAGCCATGGAGGAACATGGAATAAAAGCATCTAAATATGAAGGAATATGAACAAACTTGAAATGGTAAAGTAAAACCAAGACAATTTTGTTTGTAAATATAATTTTATTTTGTGCTTTAGTGCATGTACTGTGTAAAATAGACAAGTTACAAAATGCATTCTGAAAAATATCGACTGTATTACAATGGTGTAGAGGCCTGAAAAAGATATAATACGCAATGTTGAAGGTACAGTCAGACCTATCAGACACATAGCTCAATGTAGTGCAAGCAGGAATACAGTCATGTTGTGAGCATTTTAAAATAAAAAAGATTAGAACATAATTTACATTTAATTTGAGGAAAAACTCAAAAAGGAGGAAAGAGTTTTGTGCACCTGCTCCAAAAATTACAAAGGGGACTGACTTCAAGTTTTGTCTAAAGCAATATATTTGTGTCATTATGTCTGGATGTATATTGCAGGGCCCCAAAGAGATCTTAAATTGAGCTTATCACCATTATTTAGTAAATCAGCTTTTCTAAAATAGTGCAAGCCTTGGTTTTGTCACTGATGACCAACAATCCTAGGTAAAGGGAGCAGAAATAATATCAAATCACATCTTCATATGTTTGTTCAATTCACAAGCACTGATTCAATATGGGAAAAAAGTGAGTAATAATATAGCTGTATCTAACCCATTTTCTACTTCAAGTGGCAAGATTTGGACCAGTTGTAAAAACAGAATATGTCCAATCTCCAATTCCAACATCCCATACCTTAATGAGTAAGACGTATTTAAAAATAACAAAGAAGTCTAAATGATCTTCTGAAGGCAGTTTGTCAGGGATGGCTAAACACGCCACCAATGCAGTTCCAAAGAAAATTTCTGATAACCCTGCATTCTTTAAATAAAGTTTGATTGTATTACTTTCTCATTTGTTCTGTTTGTATTGTATGTTGGGTCAGCCAGAAATAACGGGATATCATATTACCTTAAAAGCTCCAGGAGTAGAATGGCTAACTAAATCCCTGCCTGAAGTGAATGGATAAATTAGTGCAGTCAGTGTGCAGGCTTGCCTGTAAATTAGACACTTTAGCAGCTGAACAATGACTGAGAATATTAGATTAGTGAACAGTTTTCAAGCAAACGTTAGCCAGCAGGATTCACTTAATTATAAAATGGAATGAGTCTATGGTCCAAGAAGAAGATTCTTGTTAGGCGAGGGAATCAAAGGTTATCAGGGTAGATGGGAGTGTGGAATTCAAAACACAAACAGATCAGCCCTGATTATATTGAATGGGGAAATAGCTTGAGGGGCCGAATGGTCTACGTTTTGCTCATATTTCATCTATTTGTAACATTGAATATCAGGGTGTGTACTGCAAGTAATTGTGTAGTAATGGTCAGTGCACATGTTTCTTGTACATTTCAATTTGAAATCTTAGGGGTTTTCTTTGAAACAAATTAATGAGGAACTATTGGTAATAGTTGTAAAACTGATCATACAGTGGAACAGGTAATGTACCCCCTCTTTCAGAACACAGTGTGTAAATTTATAGCTGGTTTGTGAAAATGCAATTCGGTGCCATGAATTTATATGCTGCTTCTAGAAAGTCAGGGCCTAGAACTCTTTCTCCTTCATTCACTTCAGACACATTAGTGACGATCAACAAGGTTGTCTTCCTCTGTGCACCAATGACTATCCTCCATGTACCGATGAACTAAAATCCATGGTTTCAATAAGGAGTATCTTTAAATTGTATCAGTGTCACTAACAGTGGCACAGATATAATTGAACAATCAGCCAAATCTCATCTGACACCAGTGACAGAGTAGTCTTTAAAACTTACATATTAAATTTCTATTTAATCCTAGGGTTGGTCCCAGCCTCCCTTTCTAAGCTGTTCATCACTTTCAATAGAATGTAGGTGACACAGCCTGGATGTTAAATGCACATGGTCACCACTGAAAGGGCATTAGCAAAGTTATGCATCTGATGCAATTATATCATCCAGTGTGACTACAGAAAAAAACAGACTTTTTTTTTAAATTGTCGGGCTCAAGTTCTTGCATAACTGCAAAAAATCCCAAAAACCAAATGCTAGCTACACAACTCTTTTTAAACTAGGAGAGAAAAGTGTTGAAAATGTGAAATACAAACAGAAAATGCACAGCATATCAGTTAGCATCTGAAAAAAAAACCAGAAGGGTCATATCTGAATTGCTGAAAAATACACCCAAAATACTCAGATTTCTATTCTTGAGATGCCAATCAATTTGTGTTCTAGCATTTACTACATTTATTTCAATGCAGCCTGTCCAAAAACTCCCTTGAAAGAGGCAACTTTCAGGTAATGTGTGCACACAACAGCAGTTAAGCCAAACATTAAAGACATTTTTACAGTAAAATTTGGGATCTTGTGACAGTAGCACCCTGCTAAAGTAGATCAGTGACTGCAAGGACGCCTTGACATCGAGGTACCCTCGCTGCGGTGTACATCAGTGCAGAAGTGAACAAAATCTAGCATTGCAGATACATAAGAATGGAGGGCAAACCCCTCTGCTAGTTCAGCTGTGGCCACAATTGTGGCTATTAATGTTCACTGCTAATTCAACGGGGCACCAGCCACAATAAATTCCAAGCCTGCCACAGTGAAACCACCTCCATCGAACTGGGAGCCTCTGCACAAGACGAGGGGCCACACCACCAGCAGGAAAATGCTTGCAAGTCTGCAATATCGCCTCTAACTGGGGTTTTGGTGGAACAGCCTGACTCTAGCAAGGTTTCCCTGTGGTGGAAAAGCTTCCCACATAAGCTACCCATATTTTCCTCATCTTTCCTACCTCCAAACCCGTGCCACCCTAGGGCTGGAAAACTTCGGTCCCATGTGTGCCACTCACCTTATGTAAACTAGATAGGTGAAGTCTATGGTTTTCATGCCTTTATAAGCCAACTTTCATAATTTCCCCAAAGATTAAACCTTGCAGGCAGATACATACATAAATTTAAATATTATTTTGATGAGTAGCATTCAGAAAGTGAGAGGCTGCTGGGTTACCCTCTTTCAATGTCCCCTGAGCATGCTAAAATAGATGTAGTCTATCCTGAAGGTGGGTTACAAAATCCATAGAATTCTAGACAATTTGGATCTACAATGCTGTTCAATTTCACAAGTTGCATGTGTCTGTAAAAGTACGTTAAGATAGAGTAATGGATTAAACTTTTGGGCCCTCCCCTTAGTAAGTTTGGTGGCAAGGGAATATTTATTCAGGCAGGAGGGCAGTACATGGGGATCCTGCTGCCTTCCCGTCTCTGCCCACTTAATCATCTTATCCCACAATTGCTGGTATTCACCCAGCGCCGTTGAGGAACTCGCTATGTGGGAAACCTGAAAAGCAAACCTTGTCTGGGTCCTGGGCCACAGATGTGATGCATTACCAGTAACAGCCTCCATTCCACCAATGGTGCAGTTGAGCAATGACGAGCTGCTAGCCTCTGATTAGCTGGCGACTCTCAACGTGCAAAACCTCTACTGCGATTCTAGGGAAGGCCCACTGCTGCTCAGACAAGTGTCTGAGAGTCACTTAATGTGGTGGGTATTCCTGAAAGGAGATGATGCAGGGCTCTTGCCAGTGGAAATGACCTGCGTCTCCTACATTAAATTCTGCCCATTACTACAGGATGGTTAACAGATGCCAGATGAGATAAAATTGGTCGGAGGCAAACAGCTCTTCCTCCCAATGCCAAAAGCTGTTAAAAACAATTGATTTCTGACCAAGAATTTCACCACCTCAAGTACAAGGAGGATAGAGAATCAACATTTCCAAAAACAAATATTGAAACCATTTAAACATTTGTAGCAAGTTCAAAGCTAAGTTTGCTAAGTGAACACTAGAATATGTACAAATACACACATACACAAGTGGCAGTTTTCTTCATATAGGTTACATATAGAAACATTGCACTTCTTTAATGAAATGTGGCACCAAGAGTATACTAATACAGTAATTATGCATGTGGTCAGTTTGCTCTGCACAGACTATTCAATAACACGCACACAATATCCTTGGCAGGGAGTAACACAGTGAGCAGTTTTCAAGTAATTAAAAATGAAGAGCCTGTGCAGTTTGTGTTTGCGTTAACAGTGCTAGAGATGCGAATTCTCTGCAACAGTGCAGCAGAAATTTTAACTAGATATGTGTCATGTATGAGTATATTTATTTAGTTATGATGTGATGGTTATTCTCTGGTTAGTTAAGCATCATGAATAATGAGCACACCACAAGTTATAATTTACTTTTTGTGACTGTAATGTAATTGAAAATGTTACTTTGAGTGTAAAACTTACCCCCATTTTCATGGCAGCATTAGCAACCCAAGGGAAATATATTCATGTTTTAAAAAATATTATTGTATAACAAACTAAGTGACTGAATAACAGCATAAAATGCTTGTTGTATCTTTAAGGATATATATCTCTAACATCATTTATTAGGCTACAATGGACGGGAAAGGTCTAAATATGTTTTCACACAGATTCAGAGATTAATGTTTTGGATTCTGATGAAAGGTCATTGATCTGAGACATTAACATTGTTTCTCTTTCCACAGATGTTGCCAAAGCTGCTGAATATTTCCAGCATTTTTCTGTCCTAATTATGCATTAATATTTTAGACAGAATATTTGTCAGATCTCTTTCAGAGACTGACTGCGGCATTGCCAGTGCTTCGCATTTTTTTTTCCATTTTGAAGTATTTACCGTTCTTTATCTTTTGAAAATAATATATTTTTCCTCAAATTAATGTAATCTTCCTTCTTCATAAAAGAAACTTGAAAAGGCTCAATCAAATACCTTATTCATTTATTTAGGTAACAGTTTAAAACATTTTGATGGAGAATGTTTCATTTTCAAAGATTTTTTCATAGATTCATTTTCAAAAATAATTTGCATTACCTTCCCTGGTAGTTCTCAACCATTTCTAAACTGAGTTAAAATAAAAGACAATGTTTAAATCTACATATAAAGCATTGGTGGAACGGCTGCAGCTGAGATATCTTTTAGTTGTCCTGCTGATGTTAAACAGCAGCAACAGATTGCAAAACTCCCAAGCCATCAAAATCAGCAAATTTGTTTGTTCTACAGCAAACCAGTCTCCCACCTCAAGCACTAACCTTCAATGTATTACCTTTCTATTTTCTCGAAATGTGCTGGATATAGATATCTGTTGCCAGCTCATAAACGTTATTATCTTAGTAGTGGCATCTGTTAGCAAGTTGCTAAGACCTGATCTGCAGCCTTCACCAAATGAATAGGATAGTAATATGGTGAGGAAGAAAAAGTGGATAATTGATGAAGAGAGCCAGAAAGCACAATGAGAAAAATTATTAGAAGTGTAATTTCTGTGAGTTTTTCTTGATCTCTGTCAATTAGGCAGTTCATCAGATATCCCCAAAACATGGTGTAAATGACTGATAATATTTGGCTAAATCTTACCAAATAAATGGTGTGTTTCTCTCCAGAAAAACCAGTCAGTTTTTTCACTAGATTCTAGTACATAATGTCCAAAAAAATCAAACAGGGTGTGATTCATGCTGTCAAACAGGGAGGTGGGACCTAAACACGCTGGCAAAACATGGCTGCTCAGAGATTGGGGTGCCATATTTAAAGGGTGCCCCGATCAGAACTGCAGTAAATCTCCCCCACCATACCATGAAGACCTCAGGGGCTTCCCTTCTCTCTTCCCCCCCATTCATCAGCTCCTTCTCCAACCTGGCAGTGCCAACCTGTGCCAAGGAGCATTGCCAGGGCACTGCTCGACTATGTCCCTCAGGGACTATACATACCACTGCGCTCCCGGAAAGACCCCCACGACAGTCTCACATCTGTTTGAACCTGTTGTAAGACATGCTAGATATGGCGAGAGGGCAAGTTACGGTGATGGGGCAGGTTAACAATATTGAAATGAATGGAAATCCATATAAATCAGGTTCACATCCCTGATGACATCATCGGTGAGGGGTGGGAAAAATCCAAAGTTGCGTTCTCACCAGTGAGAACTGTCACTTCTGGATTTTGAGCACCCGCCGGCAATCTCGCAGGCAGTGAATTCGGGCTCAAGATACTGCCCATTGTTTCCCTGGTGTTTCCACCAAAGTTATAGCAGGAGATCAGGAGTTTTCTCCTGTGAAGTTATTTGACTGGGAATCCCAACACTTTTGCGTTTGGAAGGCTTGGTGTGGGCGCTGATGACCCAACTCGTAACTGCGTGTAGTTCTGTAGAATACTCCTGCCTGACTATGTTTGAAGCCCAAAAAAGACTTCTCTCCTCCATTTTCTATTGACTCTTGCTGCACACAACAATAGCATATGAATCCTAGTGATTGTTGTTCGTGTCTGTTGTCATTAAGTACAGCATGATACATTTACCTCACCATTCTTCACAGCTGATAACACTTTACTATTCTATTTTTAAGTGTAGCAATTGAGAGGGAAATTCTCAGTTTTCACACTCTGCCACATCTTATGGACAGGTCAATATAGTTCACCTTAAATGATTTGAGGAAACTTATAGTTCCTAGGTTTGAATCTAACACGCATAAGGAAACATTTTATTTAAAAAACTTCCCTCTATTCTTTTCCTCTTCTGTAGGTAGAAACTTACTGGGGTACAATTTCAAGGGCATTGACAGCACTCCTGTGTCTCCCCAAGTGACCCTTCTTGATGTAAGAAACTGCCAACACTCACATAACTTAACCACCACAGTGCAATGCTTTCCAGCATTCTCCAGCAGCAGTCATTGGCTAGTCATCAGGAATGGGTGCACAGCCTGACTTTCCTCATCCTTAGCCTGGGATACGAAGACCAATTGTAGCACTCCTAACTGCAGCTCCAACTGTAATTAACTCAGGACACACTGAAAATTGATTTGTATGCTGATAGTTCCAAAGTAGCGTAGCTTAATATCGTGGAGACAGTAACTTAATATGAATCAGAATAATGGAGAAATGTGATTGGCTCTTTGGATCGACAGGGTATACACTTGTTTCACTTTTCTCAAATGTACAAGAAGCTCCTCATTTAGGCTTTGCTGCAAACCAGCTTCTGTACCCTGATGGGTGTATATTATATATTCTCTCAGGGACTCAGGAATGATGGCTGCTTCATTATTAGAATATCTTTTAAAATTAACCATTATTTTAATTGTTGAGAAGAACACTATTTTTTATAACCAAATTGTGCACATATTTCCTTTGGTCTGACCAATGCACAAACTGCTTTCTGTATGTGAACCATGAAAAATATAACCTGAAAACAAATAATTGTACAAGATAGAAATATCTCCAACAACAGATCTACCAGATTCTGTGCCATGCTACCCAAATCTGGGCCAGGACTGGGAGAGCAAGAGAGGGAGAAGGAGGAAGAGAGAGAAAGGGGAGACAGAGAGAGAAACAAAATACTGGTGTGCTGCATAACTTCAAATCAAATCCCACAATCATTAGATTTGCTTGATTAGGCCCAACTTTTCTTTCCCTTATTTTAAAAAGGTGTTGCATGACTTCAAGACCTTAATTCAGTGCTGGGATATGCTCATCTCTTTACAAATACATAGGTGGATAATATATAGTATAAAAGGCTCTCAATATATTTATAGGGTGAGTTTTGTTTTACTGATTTGGAAATAGAAATAGTCATGTATTAGATTCTATAATATACACAAAGTAGACAACTCATTACCCTGGCATCTCCATCCTGCCTTGATGCATAAAGAGAAACAAACTCCCAGAGCACAAACGCAGCACACGGTGATCCATGTATATATGTGTTTTCTGATAACTGTCTCAAAACACAAGCATGATGTGGTTTGATTTGTGTTTAAAACAGAAAGACAAGACATTCTGGCTTCCATCTCCCTGGTCTGGTTACTCGTACCTTCGCAGATGATTATACAGGGACTGTACGTATGTGAAGACACACTTGGGATCTGGTCTTTTGCCCATTATCATCATATCCTCTACCTCAATCAGGGGGTCACAGGAAGCTGTCTGTCTGCAATGAGAAAACATAGATAAAGTAGATTACATCAAGATAATGCTTTAAACTGTAAAATGTTGTGAAACACGTAAAAAAATAAATTTCTTTACTCTGTCTTGTGCCATCTACTATTTTTCACCCAATATGGTGCGTGGGCTTTTACCAATATCAGAATGCCAGACTATCAGATGAAGAGCAAAGATGCTCTCTAGGGAATCCTCATTCACATTGTTATTCTTAATAATAGGGGGTGGGTGGGGGGAGAAGAAAAATTGGCTGCCAGCGGGATCTTCTGGTCCTGCCAAAGCAACGGAAATTTGCATAGCTCAGCAGTCCCACCGCCGGAGAACACATGGCAGGGGTTGACTTCAGCAGGATTAGAAGATCCCGCTAGTGAGAAGGGCTGGAAAATCTCACCCATAGACACTGGCCTTTAAACAGGAGTTTATCTTTGATTGGATTCACCAGCTGATGGAAATCACTAGAGCAAGACAGAAGATATTTTAAAATCCCTGTTTATTAAATTGTTACCGGGCATAATGCTTTACTTCGTAAGAGAAACTAGGTACTTGGCACTCCACACCCGAAAAGAGAATGACAAAAATCTGGCTTCATGATGCAACTTTAAAGTAGAGAAAAGTCACAAGGCACTTTATAGAGGTGTAAATCAGATAAAAATGGAAGCTTAGCCTAAGGAGTTGATATGAGGATCTAGATCGCTAAAAGAAAAGCCATCAACAATGTGTTAGCCAAGTAGTATTTTATGTGGGATATTTAATAAACTGCAAGTGAGTAAATGACAGATTACTGGCAACTGACTCAAATTAGGAGCTCAAAATCCAGAATAAATAACATCTACTATTTGATTAGCACCATGAAAGGAAGAATGATTGCAGATACAAAACCTTGTGGCAAATTTAACCACATTTCTAGCAAAGTCAGTTTAAAGAAATGCCAGACCAATTGAAATTTCTGTCCAACATACACGAGTTTTAGTGCATTCAATTTTCCTGATTAACTAGACAAATAGTATTCAGTGTAAGTGGGGAATGCAGTACTCTAATCAAATCTGTGGACATAACTGGGAAGGAGAAAGCCAGGGGTGCTTTACCTTACAGGATTTAGTTCTAATTGCTTTTATACTATCACCATTTCACTTTGGATTCCTGATCCTGGCAAAAAATGTGCCGGTCTACAAAATCTGATGTCAACTAAAAGAATCCAAATTAAATGGCATCGGTATAAACACTGCTTTGAATAATCATAGCAATGATTTTAGTAAATGGTTGACTAGATGATTAGCTTCAATTTGCCCATTACAATTCAATACCAAAATATTATTGAAAGGTATTATAGTGTACTATTTACTGAATTTCTGAACCACATTCAAACTTCAAGCTTCCAAATTTTGAAAAGATAGTTGTCACAGGTCTGATCCCATCGTGAGTGGATCGGACTTTCAGTACTGGATTGGGACCTCTTCTTCTTTCGGAATCTCCCATTTGACTTGTGGTAATCACAATGCTGTTGATCATCCTTCTCCATTTCCTCTTGATAGCCATCCATTTCACTCCCAATCCCACTGCGTTTAAGTCTCTCACTACTGCATTTTTCCATCTGGTCTTAGGCCCTCTGTTTTTCCCTTTTAGAACATAGAAAAACTACAGCACAAACAGGCCCTTCGGCCCACAAGTTGTGCCGAACACATCCCTACCTTCTGGACCTACCTATAACCCTCCATCCTATTACGCTCCATGTACTCATCCAGGAGTCTCTTAAAAGACCCTATTGAGTTTGCCTCCACCACCACTGACGGCAGCCGATTCCACTCGCCCACCACCCTCTGCGAAAAACTTACCCCTAACATCTCCCCTGTACCTACCCCCCAGCACCCTAAACCTGTGTCCTCTCGTAGCAGACATTTCCACCCTGGGAAAAAGCCTCTGAGAGAACACCCGATCTATGCCTCTCAACGTCTTATACACCTCTATTAGGTCTCCTCTCATCCTTCGTCTCTCCAAGGAGAAAAGACCGAGCTCCCTCAGCCTATCCTCATAAGGCATGCCACTCAATCCAGGCAACATCCTTGTAAATCTCCTCTGCACCCTTTCAATCTTTTCCACATCCTTCCTATAGTGAGGCGACCAGAACTGAGCACAGTACTCCAAGTGGGGTCTGACAAGGGTCTTATATAGCTGCATCATTATCCCCGGACTCCTAAACTCAATCCCTCGATTGATAAAGGCCAGCACACCATACGCCTTCTTAACCACCTCCTCCACCTGCGGGGCCGATTTCAGAGTCCTATGGACCCGGACCCCAAGGTCCTTCTGATCCTCTACAGTACTAAGAGTCTTTCCCTTCATATTGTACTCCTTCATCCCATTTGACCTACCAAAATGGACCACGACGCATTTATCTGGGTTGAAGTCCATCTGCCACTTGTCCGCCCAGTCTTGCATCCTATCTATGTCCCTCTGTAACTTCTGACATCCCTCCAGACTATCCACAACCCCACCAACCTTCGTGTCGTCGGCAAACTTACCAACCCATCCCTCCGCTTCCTCATCCAGGTCATTTATGAGAATGACAAACAGCAAGGGTCCCAGAACAGATCCCTGGGGCCCACCACTGGTGACCGACCTCCATTTAGAAAAAGACCCATCTATACCCACTCTCTGCCTCCTTTGGGCAAGCCAGTTCTGGATCCACAGGACAGCAGCCCCTTGGATCCCATGCCCTCTCACTTTTTCTAGAAGCCTTGCATGGGGGACCTTATCTTATTTTCCTGGCAGTCCCATCTCCATTATTCACCTCATCACATTTCCTCTCCCTCCTCACAACCAGTAACCACACCATTTCAACCTCCTGTTGCAGCAACTGGTGCAGGCAAGAAAGCATGTACAGATGCCAGTCCCAACCCCAAATGAATAGGGACAGTTAGTGGCAGAAAGGGCATCCAGCTGGAGAACCATCCACCAAATAAAATGAGAATTGGGACCTCTACGTTGTGATAATTTATGAGTCCTGACCCTGTAGGTCATCATCGCGACACACATGCTAAAATTTTTGATAGAAAGGTTCATTATTGATCAGTCATCGTCCAAGGACAGCAGGTTGGCTCAGAGCTGGAAGCCCAATAGGAGGACCAGCAGCAGGCTTCTAAGGGAAGTAAGGAAGAGAGACGGCATTTATCAGCACTTTTAAAATTGTTAACATTAAAAATGGCTACAGCTGCTATGTCGCCATTGTGGGGAGGATATGGTGTTAAAAATGGAGGGCAGGCCTCTTGATCTGTCGCTAGGAGACTACCTCATTTTAATGGCTGAGTATCAGCCACAACAAAGGGCGCACTTGCCAACTAGAAAATATCAATCTGTATGGGTAGGCCCCTTAATTGCCTACCTGCCATTTGTGCCATAGCGCATTTGATCTAGCCTCTTTGAAAATGGTCCACAGAAGGGAAGATGCCAGCAAACTGACGTGCTATTTTTTCACAGTGATTTTTCAGCCTGCCACATCCAGTCCCACCCCATTGAAAATCCAGCCCATTGTGTCAAAGTTGAAAATATTAATAACCTAGTTTTAGACAAGCTCTTGCAGGATATAAAATTATTCAATGCAACCTCCTCTGTGATGATTGAGATAGCATATTACATTTAGGAATTTTCTCTTGTGAAAATGGCACTCTTGTGCTGTTTAATCTTCATTCAGTATATACATTATATGTCAGGATTTTTAAAGACGTACAAGAGCTGTGTCCAGACAGATCACAATGGCACAATATTTGGTATGAAATTGTCCTAAGATTAATAAAAATAAATGTTCATTTGCAAAATGCTTACACATAATAATCATGAAAATCTTACTGGAACCCAATGAGAGTATAATAATGAATAAAAATCTGAAGTTGTACTTGCAAGAAATAACTCAGTATGTGCCAGGAAATTTACAATGTTTTGCTGTAAATTTTGTGTTTTCATTCTTTTCAATGGGATGAAATACAGCTGGTTTTACAAAATGCCGTTAGGAAATGATTAAGTGAATTGGAAATAAATCAGAAGATAATCTAGAATTAAACTAATTGAATAGAAAACTTGTGAATCTTTATTGAGGTTGTTATACAGCTGAACCATTTGAAAGAATAATATGGACAGGCCTTGCATTTTATTTCCAACATTTTTGATTCCAAATGAAATATCAAGTATTCACTAATTTCTTTTCACTTCTATCAATGAAAGTTCTAGATTGTGTTACATCACCCCAATTTCCCAGATGGTGAGTTCCTGATCTCAGATCTAGAAAGAGAAAATAGGGGGAAAACGATCGAACTATGCATTATAACAACAGTATGCCTAACATGCTTTTCCAGTCTGTCGTAGATATATCATACTCAATTTTCCGTCACAAAGAAAACCATAAAGAAGCAAGGTACCTATCCAGAAACACAGAATACTAAAGCCAGAAAGTCAGCAGTTCTTTCATTGATTGATATCTGTGTGAATTTTGGAGTACTTATTTAATTAACAGCAACAACTTTGTAATAAACCTTCTTGTGAATCTTGTAATAATTTAACAGCAGTTAGGTTTCAGAATCTAAAAGGGGCAGAGTTGTGACAAAAACACTTTTAAAAAGGTTTATCAATACTATGCAGGCCCAGCTACTTTTTGGGGGAGAAATAATCTATATTTAATGTTGGGGTGATAGTCCCTTTAAGATTTCTCTTGGAGATGATTTCAGGTAAAGTACCTTGCTTCCAATATCAGATCATGTGGCCAAGTTGTGTGAGAGATAAACAATATAATAAAAGTGCAACAAAAAGTTAATTATGGGGAGAGTAGATTGTGTGTGGTCTGTTTCAAGTAGGGATTTAGTTTTTTGGATTGAGAATGTTCTTTCTAGCAGAATTTTGTTAAAATTCTGGGTGCTAGAGTTAAAAATTTGTTAACTGAAGGATTTTTAACAGTGAGTTAGATTTCTGGTATAGTCTAGCTGTGAAGAGAGAGACACAGACAGAAATAAAGAATACTAGCATCAGCAGAGATCTGACCTGAGGTGGCTATGCTTAATATGCTAGAGGTGCCTGTTTAACTGGGAGTCTACATTCATGGAAAGATGGAGGAGATTCGAAGCAACCAGAAGGCCCAATAAATCTCAACCTTTATACAAACCTTTAATGGTGTACTCAGACCAAGTGGCTAATCTTCCAATTTTCGATAAGTATCAGACTTGAGTTTTGGGGTGAAAGTCAAATGGGTGTAGAAGGAAATTTGAGTTAAGAAGTTCAGTTTAGAGAATAAATAACTGTGTTCATTATACTTTTAATATCTTTAACATAGTTGGCTATTTAAGATTGAGTGTGGCTATCAGCGTTCATGTTCTTCAATTATTGTTTTATAAAATTCATTTGAGTTTAGCCACAAATAGTGTAGCGTCATTCTTTGAGTAAATAGCTGGATTTTTCAATTTCCAAGCCACAAAATAAAATAAAAATGTTACTGGTCTCCATAAAATCATAACAGTATTTCTATATAGGAAGGAGTCTAATTTCCAGTGTACATGTTACAAATGGGTACAGATGTAAACTTAAAAAGAGAGTCAATAAATTCCTCCTACAGTTTTGCCTTTCCCTGAACGCAGAAACTATGGAGCTGCCAATACACAGAAAATTCCTTCCATCTCCAGTAGGTCTCAGCACATGCACATTTAGAACAAATTACCATAGGGAGTATCCAAGTACTGGTTTACACGCCAAGTTAAATAAAGCTTCATCTTAGCAGCTAAGCATTATAATCATGTTCTAAATGCTAGGATTCCCATAAATAACACAACAGAGGATCACCTTCTTCTTCTTCTTCAGTTCTCTACAATGCCCACTGCGCCGCCCCCCCCCCCCCCCCCCCCGGAGCCTAAGTTCCAGTGGTAACATGCAATTGTACATGGATTTTGTAGTCCAGAGCTATGAATTGTAATGGCAGAGGCTCTAATTTTCTCTCCATCATGTTGCTGACCAGGAATCTTTCTTGCTCTTATTGTCTGAAATTGGCATACGTTAGGAAGATTTATAAGTTGATACTCAACTTGATTGGCTGCAAATTGAATGCACATTCCTTGGCCATTAAGTCCTAAAGTAGATTTGAACCTGGAGCTTAGATGCAAGGACGGTATCAGCTGTGCCAAAAGATCTCCAAAAGGATCAACTAATGCATGCATTTTCTTCCCATCACTCATGATTACGTTGACTTGTGTTGGCATACAGTTGCGCATGCATTGACCACTATGCCATTCCTTACCCAAAAAACTGTTAGTCGACTGCGATTACCTAATGTTATGCCCACCCAACGTGCTTATGTGGACACTTATCAGTCGGAGTCACTACATAGCTACCAGGAACTCCAACTCTTACTAATTTTCCCCCTCAAAACACAGGGCGGGAATTTCCGGCTGTGCTTGCCCCAAGACCGGAAAATCCCACCCGAGGTCAACGGACCTTTGCATAGTCCTGTCCCACCCATTATGATTCCCTTGGTGGACTGGATGGAAAAATTCTGCCCACAGTGTCCAACATTAGATGTGAATCCATGTTTGGACAACATTTGCTAAATAATCCTCTGTGCGCTAAGAATGACTACCAATTTAAGACTGACAGTTAGGCTCGTTGTGTGGTACATTTGTGTGTACTGGAAGCTACATATATTAATACACAGGGCCTGTTCTTTGCAGACATAAAGAACACATCCACAGCTAAACAAAATACGTGACAGCTGTTTGCTGGGTTCATTCCTCAGGGTCATGCCTCGACAGATCAGGGTCAAACTGCCTGGTATAACTTTTAAACAATGCTGGGCAGTTGAAGGTTGTGTCACTTGGCATATTTTACATGACAATGCCTCTACCAATCAGAGTCTACTTGCCAACCAATCAGTACTTTCTCCTCATACAGCATAAAATTTCCCCTTATATCAATATTATTATGAAGTGTCCTGATGAGTGCAAGATGAAAAGCTTTGACATGTCTCTATTTTCAGCAATGGTCAGATTTTCCTTCCTAAACCAGGGGGACTAATTGTAGCTTGGATGGCAGCTGAGGTGCGCTAAGATCAGATAATCGGGCAGAGGATCATATGAGTCAAATTCACACAATTAAGTAAATCTATTAGGGTAAAAAATTGTTTGCATTTCAGAGTTTCCGGGTGCTAAATTGGTATTCTACAACCTAATTTCATGGTATTTCACCAGAACCGTGCACAAAATGTAAACACCATCATGTTGGTTAATGCATAGAGAAATCCAGGTGGCCCTGACAACCAAAAATATTTAAGCAGAGGTCTTGTGCTTTAATTAGGACTGTTTCAGGAAACTGGTGTTTGGAAGCATCTTATTCAACCATTCTTAAGCAGGAAAACATGACACGAATGTTTAGGAATCAGGCTGGAACAGTGCCATTTAAAGGGATTCCCCACCATCATTAAAGTATTGGGCAACCTCAAACAGCTCTAACTTTTGAGGACCCTGCCACAGGGTGCTACTCCTCAACATCAGCGAGCAAAGTTCGAGCTGGCTTGTGGAATCAACAAAGACACTGGGTCGGAAACTGGCAGAGAAACAGACGTCCTGTCTTCCTGAGAGAGGACAGCAGAAATCAATGTCACTGCTTACATAAGAGTGTAGGAGCACAGTGATCCTCTGGAAGCTCTCTATATTCTAATCAATGTTCTATTTCATGGATTGAAAGCCTGAGGAGATGCTATATCCCAGAGTTATGCTGCAAAAGTGTAAACTTTCAGTGAAACTGTCAGCGATGTCACCAGAGGTTCCATCAATGTGGACTCCTCTGCAATGTTCACAGAACTACCAACCTGTTCCACAGTTGTTTCAAAGCCCTGTTCGACAACTTAGCACAAGCTGGAGCTAGATTTCTCTATGCCATAGTGCACAAGTTTTCTGACAGGTTGCTCCGTCAAAAGGCTCCGATGTATAGAAATTATTCTTTTAATGTAGGCAGTAGCCCTGAAATCTTCATCTTTGCCCTTTGCATCAGGGCTAGGATGCAAGCTCTCTCTCCATCAGGCTGAATCCTGCACTGTCCCATTCTCCTGCCCATGACCCTGTGTAGTAGAGATGCTTTCAGTGCAGACTTCACCCTTAAAAATACAAATAAGGCAGCATTTTCCCAGGCTCCAGATCATTGAGGTGGGTTTGGGGGCAAGCAGAATGGGATGGTTCCAGAAATTAACAACAGTTTGGAATCCCAATGTGATCCTGTTCTTTTTGGCCTTCCCTGTGGCAGCACTGAAGGTGAGCAGGGAATGTTTTTGGAACTGTCGGGTAAGAAATAAAAAAGTTGTTGAGGTCATGAGGAAGCCAATTATAAGCTGCTTTAGCCCTGAATCCTGGATTTTCAATCCCGATTGTCATTGGCTTGCCAGGTTCACTGAGGTGGGTCCACATTAGAAAAAAGTTCTTCAAAAAAGCTGTAAGAGCTCCAGCTATGGCCATTGCAAGACTACTGTTCAACACATTTCTCCTCTCAGAGAGTGCTTACAATGACTAATAGGAAATCATTTCGCCTGAGCAGATTGGACAGCAGAATCCAGCTAGCAGGAGGTGAGACTCCCAAAACAGGCACAGCATCAGCTTGGTCAGCATGACTCGAGTCCCAGTGTCTCAGAGGCTCAGGCTCTCACGACAGGTCACTACTGACACATGTGGCCTCCTGGAACAAGATCTCCTCTCAGTGGAGCAGGAAGGCATGCACTGGCAATGGCCATCCATAGAACCATAGTAAGGTTACAGCACAGGAAGAGGCCATTCAGTCCACTTTGTCTGCATAAGCCGAAAAAAAAACAAGCTACCCATTCTAATCCCACCTTCCATCAGCTGGTCCATAGCCTAGCAGATTACAGCATTTCAGATGCAAAACGAAGTACCTGCCACTAGAATGTCATGGTCCCTTTAATTAGAAATCATTTCTTTGACAGAATGGAGGCATCAACCTGCCATACTGATCAGGGAGCCTGGAAGTGGGATCACAATTAGTTTGCTCTGGTAAAAAGCAACTGCTGGCCACTCCATTCAGAGAGCCAGGATCCAGATTGGAAAAGGTCACCAGGTTGCTCACCAGTTTGACTTGCAAGAAATAAGGGAATGTGCTAGTGAGAGACTTTGTGGATCTGCATTTCAAGACTAAATATTGGTACTGGTATTTGAAGGTTCGGAGAGATGAGGAGGTAAAGACAATAATAGTGTGGATAGTAGGAGATGTGGTTATAGACCATGTAAGGAGGAGTGAAGTATGCTGCAATGAATACTGCACCTGAAAAGCAGTGTGCCCTTGAAGTATCTCCTTGGCCTACTCTGTTGAAAATGTGCCTTCCAGTTGGCTGCAGCCAAAGTATACCTGTAAGCGTTTCCAGTTGCCTTTAAATTGGATCAGAGATGCCCATGATATTCCAGCCTCCAATTAAATGAGCTGTAAACGAACAGTGTGGGCGATAGCCTACCTATTTCATGACGATGAGGGGTTCTGATAAATTTGATTTCCTAGTTCAGCCCACGCGATCAGGTGTTTGTTGTCAGCACAGAACCAGGTATATGTCCAAAACAGGCTGATACAGATTTCGACCACAACAACTGAGCTACCAGGGCAGTGTAACCATCCCCTATATCTTCCTTTCATAAAACAGGCTTTGGAATTTGATAAAGGGTAGTTTTACAAATAAGAGCCTATGAAAGTAGCATTGCACTTAAAAAAATAAATTTGTCTGATTTTTTTTGGCAGGAAACAAATTCATCAATACAACTGCAACCTTCCTTTTAAAGTCATATTGTGCAGGACTCAAAGGCACAATGTTATCTTTGCCTCACACAAGAAACACCATATAAAGTCAATGTTTACAACCCACAGAGGCAGTGACCTTCAAAGATTGGAATAGTTCACAAATGCCCGTTAATTTTCTTGACAGAAAAGCTTAACTTGTAATTTTTTAGAAACACATAAAACATACACAATCATTGATCGCAGCAATAACAAGACGTCAGGGACTATGGAAAAACTTCTCAATAAAGAGACTTCAGTTTTGTACAATGTTTAGTAGCCAAGGAGACACATGCTGCTTCACAAACAGACTGCTAAATTAATGTAAACCTTAGCTCAACCCTTCCCCCATTGTTATTTTCAAAATCAAGCCAAAATATGATGTAACCTAGCTTGAGGCTAATGCATCATTGACTGTCTGCATTGTTTGACAAGCAAACTCACATCACTAGATAACATGACATATCCAAATTATGATATTTAACAAAAACACATTGTAAAAAAACACAGTAAAATATAATTTATATAATGCACACAGAATCAAGTGAGTTGACTTTAAAAGGAGTGCTCTGAGAATTGTAGAACCCTACAGCACAGAAAGAGTCATACCAACCAATATGTGCTGTTCCACATTGAAGCAATCCAAAACTAATCCCAGTGTTCTACCCTCTCAATTCTCTAAGCATTAATTTTAAGTTGAGCTGGTCAAGGACCACCCAAACAAAGAGAAACAACTTGTATAATATGGAATAAATAGAGAAAAACTATCAAAAGCCTCTATTAAACATTTTGCAATATCTCTTTCCTCATAATTGTATTTTCTCATTTCTGGTGTCAGTCAACACTGGCCTTAATGCCCTTTGATTAATAGTGTGCCCTAAAATGCACACAGCATTACAAATATGGCCCTGTCAATGCCTGTAGAGACTAATCATTACCTATTTACTCTTGTTGCTATTTATAAAACCCAAAATGCTAATAGCTTATTCATAGTTTTATCAATCTGTACTCATACTTCCATGAAATTATGTATTTGAATCCCTGGATCATTCCATTACCTACCCTTCCACATCCTTCCTTTTAGCCTATCACTTCGATTCATTGTTTTTACCCCCCCAAAATACATCATCTCAAGCCTCTCTGCATTAAATTATATATGGACATGAATTCAACCTCCGAAAGACTTTCACAGATCTCTTCATTATTGTGTCAGCAAACTTTAATATTGTACTTCTTACACCTTAGGCAAATAATTTATTTTTCCATCTATCTGGAACAAAAGTGGGCCCAGCATTGATGCCTGGGATATGTCACTTGCACCTTATCTGCAGTGCAGGCAAAACTAATTGTTTCCTGCCTGCCAATCAATCTTTTATCCATTCTACTACAGAAATCTGAATTTTTATAACAAACCACCTATGAGGCATCTTATTAAATGCTTTCTGAAACTGTTTGTATTATGCCCTTTAATGAAGATTTGGTTTTTCTTTTAGTGTATAAGACGCAAGTGATAGGTATACATTAGCATTTCAAACATTCTACACAGTAAACGCCAGAAACAATACTGAAGGGATCGGTAATAAATTAGATTATGGACTTTTTAGAAATGAATGGCTTTCCCAGCTTTCCATAGAGACAGCAAAAGGACACAATTTACCATAATGTAGCCTTACTAGAAATTAAATGATGTAATTTAACCAAAGTGTTTTCATAATGACATGGTGGAAAATCTTTGCCTGTTTTTTTTCTCTTCATTATCTTCAGATCTTGATTCATGCTGGCACGCTTTCATGAGTGTTGGCAGCCATCTGATATTTGCTCAAATGGTTGCTTTTATGATTGCCTAACTCAGCCCATCTAGAATCAGATTCCTGACCTACAGGGGAGTCGAGGTTTATGGGGGAGGGGGATGCAGACAGGAAAGTGAAGTTAATGCCAGAAATCAACCATGATCTTATTGAATGGTTTGAGGGGCAAAATGACCTACTATTCCTTATGTTCTTATATATCAGAAATGAGCAGTAGGAATATAATTATTTAAACAGAGATGTGGGGCATGGTTTTCCCAGCCCGCTGTGCTGGTCGAGTAGCGCAGCGGGCCGGGAAATGTCAGCAGTGGCCATCAACAGGAATCGCGTCCGGCATCTGGCCGGGGAACAGCGTGAGGCTGATTACACTATGCAGATGCTTATTTGAATTTATTTAGCGAGCCCAGGATGCAATCGTCCAATCTCTCTTAAGTTTCTGACCCCTCTGGTGGAAGTCCAAACCAGCTGGGATCACGTATGGTCCCCAGCAATGGGGACCAGGTATGATAGTCTTGCTGGTGGGACCAGAGGCCATTGAGGCCCCCTGGGAGATCGGGGGCAGGGGGTGTTCCCCTTGGGCAGTGCCAGCCTGGCACACTGGCAGGGCCCAGCAGGCACCGGGTAGTGCCAAGTGATTTGATTTGATTTATTGTCACATGTATTAGTATACAGTGAAAAGTATTGTTTCTTGCATGCTATACAGCCAAAGCATACCGTTCATGGAGAAGGAAACAAGAGAGTGCAGAATGCAGTGTTACAGTCATAGCTAGGGTGTAGAGAAAGATTAACTTAATGCGAGGTAGGTCCATTCATAAGTCTGATGGCAGCAGGGAAGAAGCTGTTTGAGTGACCTTAAGACTTTTGTATCATTTCCCCGACGGAAGAAGGTGGAAGAGAGAATGTCCGAGGTGTGTGGGATCTTTAATTATGCTGGCTGCTTTGCCGAGGCAGCGGGAAGTGTAGACAGAGTCAATGGATGGGAGGCTGGTTCGCATGATGGATTGGGCTACATTCACGACCTTTTGTAGTTTCTTGCGGTCTTGAGCACAGCAGAAGCCATACCAAGCTGTGATACAACCAGAAAGAATGCATTCTATGGTGCATTTGTAAAATTTGGTGAGAGTCATAGCTGACATGCCAAATTTCCTTGGTCTTCTGAGAAAGTAGAGGCGTTGGTGGGCTTTCTTAACTATAGTGTCGGCATGGGGGCCTGAAGGGGCAGAAACAGACTGGGGGGTGTGGGGGGAAGGAAGGAGGGGAGAAACTCTGCATTGGGGGTGGTGGAGGCTGGTGGTGGGGCTGGTGCTCGGAGGTCAGATCCAGACATCAGGAGGCTGGCCAACCGGGGGGTTTCGGGGCCGGCGATAGGGAGCAAGCAATGTCCTGGGAGGAGGCGCATGTCAACCGATATATCATACCAACTAGCACACTGGGAGATCGATGTATGTGCACCGGCCTCCTCAGCACTCTGCTGCCAGCCTCTCGGGCAGGATTAGGCTCCCCTGCCCCAACCGGAGTAAATCTCCTGATGGCCTTTGTGCTGCTCAGAGTGCTGTAAATTTATTTTACTTGGCTTGCCCAAAAGATGGGCGGGAAAAACTCCTGTTTTCCTGCCCGTTGGGCACTTAAATTTTTTTGGGGAAAATCACACCCATGTTCTTGCTGACAGCAATTAGTCAGTACACAGAAACAACTACACTCTTACATTCTGATACAAATATAAACAGGGTAAATTATTTAATAATTACGTCCTAGGTCATAATAACAAAGTTTAACCCCTATTTAAAACATTAGCTTTTTTGTTTGGTAGCACAGAACTTGAGTATTGGTGAAAGAAAAAAGACATGTTGAATCTTTTCATCTTGCACTCATCAGAACACCGCAAGAATATCAGTATAAGGGGAAAACAAAAATTTATGCTGTATGCGAAGATAGGTTGGTAAGTGGACTCTGATTGATAAAGGCGTTGCCACAGAGAATGCACCAGTTGATAGTGACTGACAGATAACTGTCAAGCATTGCTTGAAATTTAAATGAGGCAACTTGACCCCTCTATACTGGTATTCTTGTGAAGTGTCCCGATGAGTGAGACACGAAAAGCTTCGACATGTCTCATTTTTCAGCAATTAACCTTTTTCTTTCAAAAATGTAAATCAAAATAATTACATTAAAGTATTTTTTATGGATTAAAACAATAGGAATTGCAAATGGGCAAGTTGCAGACTTTTAAAAATCCAATCTTAAATTATTTCAATATCAGAAATATATTTCCTGCCTTTTTTTGTATGTCAAATTCCAGACACTCTAATATTAAATCTGCTTCACACACAAATAGCATTCAAGGAAAAATGATTTGTTAGTCACAAAAACACACTGTTCTGTATGAATTTGCTTTGACATTTTTGCACATTTATTTTTCTTTTATTCCACTGCCACACCACGGGAATTCCTCCTACTTTTATCATTATGTTCTTAAATATGAGTTATAATTAATGAACCTGATGTGCAACATTACCCTCGTAAAACAATGTGGGTTAAAAGAGCTGAGACAGAAAAGTAGAACAAAAAGTCAAGGACAACAGGCAAAATCCTCCTATTTTGAAACTAAGTGTGGTGGCAAGTGGCTTCAGTGGCACCTGTCCCGCTGGCCAGAATGGTGGATTCCCACACCACAGATTCAATGCTTGAAACCTCACTGAAAGTTTCCCTCTGACTCTCCTGGCGGTCCAGCAACTGATTCATTCACCCACCCTCAGCCGACGGGTTTAAAGATCCTGGTGCCATATTTAAATGCCAGTTCAGCACACTCGTATCACTCTCTCCAGTCCACCAGTCTTCATCAGACCATGAAGGATGTCAAAAACCGAGAGGGAAAAGGGTAGCAGCCTCAATAGAAGTCTGTTTCTCAATTTAACCACCCTCCACTCGAGCCCATCACCTACACAGCACCCATGCCCCAATTAGGCCTCTACTCACTGCACCTGAGGTCATTGTGTAGCCCTTCTTATGAGTTTTTCATGCGGTCTAGTCATGGTCTAACTTCTCTTCCCTTGGTCTTCCCTCTGCCTTCATTTGTTCATCTTCTTCATTCATTACTTTCCCCCCTGCCTGCCATTGTGAGCCCTTGTCCATACACCTCTTCTTGCACAGCCCTCTCTGCATGTTGCCCCTCTTGTCTTCGTTAGGCCACACCCCCACTCACCTACCTAGCCTCACCTCACACCCCATCCGTGATCAAACTTCAGGCCTTTGTATGTTGGCTGCATGAGTCCCACAGTACAGTGCTGTCCAGATAGACACTGTTGTGTGGCATCAGGGGGAAAAAGTGATCCCCGTACTTCCCAAACACAGGAGCAGTACTGAACCAAGACAATACACAGGAGGGTCCATGGTCCAGCAGCATGGTGCTCTCTATGAAGACCAGCTCAGCTTGGAGATGGTGGCAGGAACTGGTCTGCCCCAGCAGAATGGTGAATAGTGGATCTGGAGCAGCTCTGCACTATGGCAGTGCGCACTCATCTTGAGGTTGTTGGTGAACTGAGGGCTACCTTGCGCACACCACTCTTTAGCAGTTGAGTTTGACGCAAGCAAGATTTCCTGCTGATGTGACGCAAGATTGGGAAACCCACTGGCCTGCTGTTTTAATGACCATTCATGAGATGCAAATAGTGCTCCTGCCACCTGCCAGCAGGATGACTGACCCACCATTAACCTCCATTTGGAGAATTGCAATGTAATTTTATGCCGGAGGGTTTCCAACATTTTGGCTCCTGTCAGACTTTCTGTGCCAACTCACCATCAAAACATTGTGGGCAGGTTGGGAGAATTCCACCCAACTTGTCTTGCTATTTTTAAGACAAGCCTAAATTAACTCAGCATTTGGAAGGCAGTGGTATAATCAGACAAAGTCAGCATGGATTTACAAAAGGGAAATCATGCTTGACAAATTTATTGGAATTTGAGGATGTAAATTTATAGTTATTTGGAGAGTAATGAATTGATAGGTGATAGTCAGCATGGTTTTGTGGCAGGTAGGTCGTGCCTTACTAACCTTATTGAGTTTTTTGAGAAAGTGACCAAGGAGGTGGATGGGGGCAAGGCAGTGGACGTGGTATATATGGATTTTAGTAAGGCGTTTGATAAGGTTCACCATGGTAGGCTTCTGCAGAAAATGCAGATGTATGGGATTGGGGGTGATCTAGGAAATTGGATCAGGAATTGGCTAGCGGATAGGAAACAGAGGGTGGTGGTTGATAGTAAATATTCATCATGGAGTGCGGTTACAAGTGGTGTACCTCAGGGATCTGTTTTGGGGCCACTGCTGTTTGTAATATTTATTAATGATCTGGATGAGGGTATAGTTGGGTGGATTAGCAAATTTGCTGATGACACCAAAGTCGGTGGTGTGGTAGACAGTGAGGAAGGGTGTCGTAGTTTGCAGGAAGACTTAGACAGGTTGCAAAGTTGGGCCGAGAGGTGGCGGATGGAGTTTAATGCGGAGAAGTGTGAGGTAATTCACTTTGGTAGGAATAACAGATGTGTTGAGTATAGGGCTAACGGGAGGACTTTGAATAGTGTGGAGGAGCAGAGGGATCTAGGTGTATGTGTGCATAGATCCCTGAAAGTTGGGAATCAAGTAGATAAGGTTGTTAAGAAGGCATATGGTGTCTTGGCGTTTATTGGTAGGGGGATTGAATTTAGGAGTCGTAGCGTTATGTTGCAACTGTACACAACTCTGGTGCGGCCGCACTTGGAGTACTGTGTGCAGTTCTGGTCCCCACATTACAGGAAGGATGTGGAGGCTTTGGAGAGGGTGCAGAGGAGGTTTACCAGGATGTTGCCTGGTATGGAGGGGAGATCCTATGAGGAGAGGCTGAGGGATTTGGGATTGTTTTCGCTGGAAAGGCGGCGGCTAAGAGGGGATCTTATTGAAACATATAAGATGATTAGAGGTTTAGATAGGGTGGATAGTGATAGCCTTTTTCCTCTGATGGAGAAATCCAGCACGAGGGGGCATGGCTTTAAATTGAGGGGGGGTAGTTATAGAACCGATGTCAGGGGTAGGTTCTTTACCCAGAGGGTGGTGAGGGATTGGAATGCCCTGCCAGCATCAGTAGTAAATGCGCCTAGTTTGGGGGCGTTTAAGAGATCCGTAGATAGGTTCATGGACGAAAAGAAATTGGTTTAGGTTGGAGGGTCACAGTTTTTTGTTTTTTTTAACTGGTCGGTGCAACATCGTGGGCCGAAGGGCCTGTTCTGCGCTGTAATGTTCTATGTTCTAAATAGTAGAGTTAACCAAGGAGAATCAGCGGATCTGGTTTATTTAGACTTTCAGAAGGCTTTCAACAAGGTCTCACATAACAGACAAGTATGTAAAGTTAAAACACATGGGATTGTGGGTCATGTCTTGAGATAGGTAGAAAGCTGGTTAGCATACAGAAAGCAAAGAGTTGGCAATAAATAGGTCTTTTTCTGATTGGCAGTCTGTGATTAGTGGGGTTCCGCAGGGATCTGTGCTAGGATCCCAGCTGCTCACATTATATATTAATGATTTATAAGAGGGAACCAAATGTATTATCTCCAAATTTGCAGATGATACAAAGTTGAGTGGGAGGGTGAGCTGTGAGAAGAATGCAGAGATTCTTCAGCGTGATTTGGACAGGCTGCGTGTGTGGGCATATGCATGGCAGATGCAGTATAATGTGGATAAACGTGAGGTTTTCCACTTTAGTAGCAATATAAGAGAGACAGATTATTACTTGAATGGGTGCAAATTGAGAGACATGGATACTCAGCAAGACCTTGATGTCCTCGTGCATCAGTCGTTAAAAATAAGTGCACAGGCACAACAGACAGTAAAGAAGGCAAATGGTATGTTCGCCTTCATAGCAATAGGATTTGAGTATGGGGATAAGGATGCTTTGCTGCAATTGTATAGGGCGTTGATGAGGCCACACGTGGAGCAGTGTGTGCAGTTTTGGTGTTCTTATCGGCAGAAGGATGTCCTTGCCATAGGGGAGTAGAGCAAAGGTTTACCAGACTGATTCCTGGGATGGCAGGTCTGTCATGTGAGAAGAGACTAAGTCAACTAGGATTCTATTCTCTGGAGTTTAGAAGAGGAGAGGGGATCGCATAGAAACTTATAAAAATCTAACAGGGTTAGACAGGATAGATTCAGAATTAATGGCCGCGATTCTCCCATCGCGACCCGCAACCTTTCTGGCGGGTTGAGGTGGCGGATGTGCATCGCTGGCCTTGAACCGGAATTTGCGCATGCGCTGGGAACGCATGCACATCTCCCAGAGCCAGCGAATAGTCGCTGGTCAGACCGTGCTGGAAACCGACAGGAAGGCAGCTAAGTCATTTAAATCTTTTTAAAAATGTATTTTAAATATGTTTATCAGTTCATTATTGGGAACTTTCAGGTCCCGATTGAATCTCCCAACCCGCCAGGAGTACTACATTTTGGTGGGGTTCAGACTAGCTCCCCACATTCGGAGAACTAGTGGGAGACCCTGCTGGAGTGAAGGGGGGGGCAATCGGGGCTCCTAAGGGGTCGGGCAATGGGGGATGCTGCACCCTGACAGTGCCAGCCTGTACCCCCTGGAACTGCCCAAGGGGCAAAGAGCCCATATCCAGGGAGCACCTTGGCACTGCCCATTGGGCATCAGGCAGTGCGAAGGGCGTGGGGCCTATTGTGGGTGGGGCCTAGGGGGTGGGGGTCCCGCTGCCACTCTGCAGACAGGATCAGTTTGGGATGGAGGGAGGGCAGCGATTAGGGGGGGGCTGGAGGGGTGGGATCGCCGGGGTGATGGGGGATGTGGGGGGATCGCCACTGCTGGGGGAGGTGGGGGGGGGGGCGGTGGGCTGTGCATCGGGGTGCTCCGGGACGGGGGGCTGGTCAAGGCTGGCCAGCAATTGGGCTGGCCAGCAAATGGGGAGTCTGACAGATCGGGACCACTGCGCATGCTCAGAGTTCCAGAACTATCAAACTCTGACATGAATAGGCCCCGCCCTCCTGGGTTTTTAATGATATTCGTGAGTGGGATCTCTGCAGTGCACAGAATGTGGAGATTCAGGTGGGAAGCTGAACTGACAAAACAGTCGGGATCTAGAACAGTTTTCCTGCCAATTCAGCACTTTTGGGAGAATCGCAGCAAATATTCCCAGTCATGGGGAAGTCCAGAAGTAGGGGTCATAGTTTGAGGATAAGGGGTAAACCTTTTAGAACTGAGGTGAGGAGAAATTTCTTCATCCAGAGGTGGTGAAATCGCTACCATGGAAAGTAGCTGAGACCAAAACATTGGGCCTGATTTTACCAAAACTTTGTGCCCGTTTTCGGGCGCAAAATCGCGGTAAAGTTGGGCGTTGGGCCTTTAACGCGATCTGCACCCGAATCTGAGCAGATCGCCTTTACCGACACCCGATTCGGGCGTGGGTTAAGCCAGCGCCCGAATCGGGCGGCGCGATAATTTAAATGCATTTGCATGCATTTAAATCGACTTAATGAACCGCGTGCCCAACTCTACCGCCAAATCCCACTTTACCGTCTTCTGGCCCGATCCGCGTCTGCGCTGTTACTGACCTGCAAAATAAAAGTCTGAAGTCACCGCTGCAGCCTCCGAAGAGCAGGGTCAGAGCCTGCAACAGCTCTCTGACCCAGGTCATCCTCTGGTCGGGGCGGGAGGGGGGTGGGAGGAGGAGAGGGGGTGCGACGTATCATCCCCTGGGCAGAGGGGGGGGGGGGGGGGGCGGTTGGGAGGAGAGGGGGTGTGATGTATCATCCCCTGGGTGGGGGGAGGAGAGGGGGTGTGACGTATCATACCCTGTGGAGGGGGGGGGGTGACCGATCATCCCAGGGAGCCGGGGGGGGGGGGGGGGGGGGGAGAGGAGGGGGGGTTGTGACCGATCATCCCGGGGGGGGGGGGGTTGTGACCGATCATCCCGGGGGGGGGGGGGGGGGGGGGGGGGGGTGGTGGTGGTGGTGGTAGTAAAGAGAGGGGGTGTGACGTCTCATCCTCTGGTCGGGGGGGTTCCGCTGCCTGTCTGTGGCCGATCCCTCCTGGCACCATCACTGGTACACTACCAGCCACAGATTACTCTTCCCTGCAGCTGCGAGAGAGCGGGAGAGATGGCTGTGGCTGGTAGTGTATCAGTGATGGTGCCAGGAGGGATCGGCCGCAGACGGGCAGCGGAACCACCCCCGACCAGAGGACGATACGTCACATGCCCTCTCCTCCCCCCACCCAGGGGATGATTGGTCGCACCCCCTCTCCTCCCCCCCCCCCCCCTCCAGGGAATGATACGTCACACCCCCTCCCAATCCAACCACCCCCCCCTCCCCCACCCCCGACCAGAGGATGAACGTCAGAGAGCCGCTCTTTCTGCTTTTTCTTTCGCGCCCAGGCGCGCTCTGTCAGATTTTTTTCGAACTGCGGATGCGCAGTTCAGAGCTCCGATCGGTCCACCAGCGCTAAGCCCCGCCCACAGCACGGATCGGACCGGAGCCAGCAAAAAGTGTATGGGCGGGCTGGAAAGAGGATTCCAGGCGCGGATCTATGTGATGCGCGGACCCGGCACTTAGACTCAAAATGGTAAAATTCCCCCCATTGTCTGATTTCAAGAAGAAATTAGATATAGCTCTTGGGGCTAAAGGGATCAAGGGATATGGGGGGGAAAGGGGGGTATCAGGATATTGAATTCAATGATCTGCCATGATCAAAATGAATGGTGGAGCAGGCTCGAAAGGCCAAATGGTCTACTGCTGCTTCTAGTTTCTATGTAAGTTTTTGATATATCCTTTAGCCCCATTCTGTTCGAATACATGCTACTGATTGAGCTGCCAAACTCTTCCCTTTCCTTGATAAAGCAGCTCAGCTACTTCAGACGGCACTGATGCCTCAGCTGAGACCAGCAGCAAAACTATCAATAAGTAGCATGTGGGAAAATTTTAAATAACATTTAGAATCAAACTTTTTTTGAAATCTTGTAAGGAATTGGGTAGAGTGTGGGTCAGCGAGTTGATTTGCATCAGGTACCTGATTTGCACCCACTCCCCCAGCTAAAAAGTCAGCAAGTAGCCCACCAAGTGGAACACCGGTATCCTGCAGCCAATTAGCCATTAGTAGGCTGGCGGCGGGACTGTTGTCCTTCTGGACCAGGAAGTCCTGCCACAGAGAGCTGTCAGTCAATTAGAAGCTGGCAACTCTCTAGTACTTCAGGACAGAGGTGTGCGATGTTGGATCAAATTTGGATAAATGTTCGGGTGTCTTGCCGGATACCAAGCTAGCAGGTTCAGGTGCCGGGGGTGGGGGCAGAGAGCCTGTTAAGGAGGACGTCCCACACCAGCCCGTGCAGAAAGGTTGCCCGCTCTATCTAACATGTGCACTGCCCCTAATCACATTCTGAGAAGCTGCATGAGCTAGATTCAGAGAAATATAAACAAATATAGAGAGACAAATAATTAATGAGAGCCAAGCATTTATTGCCTTTCTAAAGTCCCTTTGTATTATTTCCCTTTTATACTGCTCCCAAAATAATGGAAACCAGAGAACAATTGTAGGCTTAAAAACAGTACAGCAGCAAACAGGAAGAAGTTCAAAGAAAAACTAAAGTTGTCAAGAAAAATTTAGTGAGGTCAGAAAAGTGAGGACTTCATTTTACCAAAGTCTGCTAAGCCCTAAAATTTCTAAATCAGATAAGGTCTCTCACCCTTTACTCCGTTAATCCCTAGGAGGTGGTTTTGGTTTTAACCAGACCCTTCTGCACCAGACAGCGATAATATTCCTGAATGTAAGTGTAAACACATTTCCAGTCGGGCTCCTTCATCCGCACCATATCTTCCACATCCAGCAGCTGTGGGCAGTCAGCATGCTTCCTATGGGACCAGAGAGAGGGTCAAACAAGAGAGGAGACGGGACACAACAGGGAACAGAAGGAGAGAGGGAGAAAAAAATAAGCAAGAAAAAAAAACAAAAAAACATAAATTACATTCAGTGACATACAATGAACAAAAAGAAAAATCATGCTTCGTGATACACATCAATAACATTGTGCTCAATATACATCCATTGAACGTGGAATGCAGCACATGACATGAATACAATAACTACATTAAAAGCAATGGTTCCAGTAGAAAATGGGGAAACGTGGAACTGTTTGAAGAACATATAAAATAATTGTGTATAAGCGATGATAGTGCACAAAAGACCAACACAGAAAGTTAAGTAAATAAATTAAAAATTTTGGGAGCTAAAGAGCATTCTATGAAAAAATAAAAAGAACTTAGCAAAAAAGAGTTTGAAATCTAGCCCAACAACATTAGTTTCACCTTTCCCTCTCCACAAAAAGACAAAGACTGTAGCAGAGTGGTATCCAATAAAAGCTCTCAGGGACTAAAACCAGTCCCAATCAACATGTTGTTATAAGCTAAGGCTTCACTCCATTATACTATCTCTGAGTCAGTCGCGAGGGTTAGCTCATTATCATTTTTGAAAATAAATTAAAGAAGCCCAATTTTCTAGCAGACAAATGTGATGGGCCAGAACTTGAGCAACATGTCTTTTAGTTTGCAACACAGATAGGCAAATTAACTTGTGTACATTTAATCTTCTCAGTGAGAAATAAACAAAACCTATGTACAGTTTACATAATGGCCATGCAGTAAAGAACATAAAAAGGAGAGATGTAGAAAACAAATAAGAGCAAGACAGAGATTATTTAGCATCTAAAAGCTTCTCCACAAGCATTAACTGTAGGGTCAAAATCTTACTTTGAGGGAAGATGGTCCTTCTAAAGAGTCTCTTGACATTTGATGGAAAGGCAAATTTCTCAGTTAAGGCAGTGAATTTAGAGCAAGTTATCCTGTGACAATTGTTTTGTGGGGTGGCAGGTAGTTCGGTTAAAAACTTAAAGAGCAACTTTCATTATCTATATTTCTCAAAAGATGCTAAAGAGCTCAGCAGGCTGGGAGACTGAAGCAGAGGCCGTTTAGTGGGCTTCCCGCTGGGCGTCATGGCCTCCGCAAGTCTCTGCGCCAGATTTCCGGTGTCGTCAGCTCCGCACCAAAAATCGGCGCAGTGCTGTATAATAATTTAAATTAGAATTTACATAACATTAGCAGGCCCGGGACTGAAGTCTCCAGACCCGCTAGAGTCTCCCCCACTCTCCTTCCCCATTGCCAACATGTTTCACTCCAGCGGGGTTTACAACACTTCCCTACTAATGGGGAGCTGGCGGCCCGACCCCACTGGATTGAAGGGAAGCCAGGGGAGTCCCCCGCCAGCAGGTCGGGGGTGAGGGGGTTCTCCCTGGGCATTGCCAGCTTGGCAGGGCCAGCCTGGCCCCTTGGCACTGCTAAAGGAGGAAAGTGGCAATGCCCAGGGATACCTTGACACTGCCCACTGAGCATCGGGTAGTGCCAAGGGGGCGGGGTGGGGAGATCGGTGGAGGTGTGGGGTCCTGCTGCCACTGCACCTGGCAGTGACAGAGGGAGAGAGGCCAGCGATTGGGCCTGGTCATCGGGTTGGGGGAGGAAGAGATTGGGGGGCCAGGGATCAGATGGTGGGGACCTGGGGGTCACATGGCCAGCGTTGCATGGTTGCGGATCGCTGGCCAGCGATTGAGCTGGCCAGTGATCGGGAGGCTGGCAGTGTGGGGCTACTGCACGTGCACCGATCTGCACACTGACAGCTCAGCGCATGTGCAGTGGCCTGCACAGCGCTATGCTGCTGGCCTCTCCAATAGGCCTCATCCCTGATTTTTCATCAGATTCACGCTAGTGGAATCTGCAGTGCACAGAATGTGGAGATTCATTTTGAAAATCCTGTTGAAAAAACCAGTGGGATTTACTCCAGTTTTTACGTGAATTCGACACTTAGAACCTTTTTGGGAGAATCCCACCTGCAATTTTAGATGAGTATCTTTTATCTCACATCCATTTGCCACTGTCATAATTTTTTAAATAAAGTTTTTTAAATTAAATGCTCAGTGGGCATTGCCAAGGTATCCCTGGGTCTTGCCCATCGGCTAGAGAGCCAATGAGAGATCTATGTTGCCTCTTTTTGGGAAGTCAAAAGAACAAAGAACAAAGAAATTACAGCACAGGAACAGGCCCTTTGGCCCTCCAAGCCTGCACCGACCATGCTGCCCGACTTAACTAAAACCCCCTATCCTTCCGGGGACCATATCCCTCTATTCCCATTCTATTTATGTATTTATCAAGGCACCCCTTAAAAGTCACGACCGTATCCGCTTCCACTACCTCCCCCCGGCAATGAGTTCCAGGCACCCACTACTCTCTGTGTAAAAAATCTGCCTCGTACATCTCCTTTAAACCTTGCTCCTCGCACCTTAAACCTGTGCCCCCTGACTCTTCCACCCTGGGAAAAAGCTTCTGACTATCCACTCTGTCCATGCCTCTCATATTCTTGTAGACTTCTATCAGGTCACCCCTCAACCTCCGTCGTTCCAGCGAGAACAAACCAAGTTTCTCCAACCTCTCCTCATAGCAAATGCCCTCCATACCAGGTAAATATTTTCTGTACCCTCTCCAAAACCTCCACATCTTTCTGGTAGTGTGGCGACCAGAATTGAACACTATATTCCAAGTGCGGCCTAACTAAGATTCTATAAAGCTGCAACATGACTTGCCAATTTTTAAACTCAATGCTCCAACCGATGAAGGCAAGCATGCCGTATGCCTTCTTGACTACCTTCTCCACCTGCATTGCCACTTTCAGTGACCTGTGTACCTGTACACCCAGATGCCTTTGCCTATCAATACTCTCAAGGGTTCTGCCATTTACTGTATATTTCCTATCTGTATTAGACCTTCCAAAATGCATTACCTCACATTTGTCTGGATTGAACTCCATCTGCCATCTCTCCACCCAAGTCTCCAGCTGATCTATATCCTGCTGTATCCTCTGATGGTCCTCATTGCTATCCGCAAATTCACTAACCTTTGTGTCGTCCGCAAACTTACTAATCAAACCAGTTACATTTTCCTCCAAATCATTTATATATATTACAAACAGCAAAGGTCCCAGCACTGATCCCTGAGGAACGCCACTTGTCACAGCCCTCCATTCAGAAACGCACCCTTCCACTGCTACCCTCTGTCTTCTTTTGCCAAGCCAGTTTTGTCCCTTGAATTAAGTGCCATTCGGGACAGTGGCAGGCCTTCCCCGGGATCAAGGACTCAAGTACAGAAGTCCTGTCTGCCAAGAACTGCCAGCCAATCAGAGATTGGTAGATCTATTGAACCGCAGTGTCACCGGGGTGGTGGTTGAATTCAAGATGCATCTTAATGATATTAAATGTTCCAGCATTCCTGGGAATAACCTTCAAGTAAGTTTATGCTTATGGAGCTCAATTAAAAAGTCAAAAGTAATAATTTCCGAGACTAATATTAGTCTTTATTATTTACCTTTATATATTAAAAATTACTTCTCTTAAGAAACATGTATATTTATTCGGAATTGCAACCAGCTGCAGATAGTGAATGATATCTACTTTTAAAAGATAAATATTCTTCTGAAGCTTTTAGTTTAAAAATGAACAGTTCTTGGAACAACAAATAATAATTACACCATTGATGGTGGCCTGAGCGATCTACTACGATATTGAATACAAGAACTTCATGTAGCTTCCCTAGCACAATAAGGAGTTATATTCAGGACCACATTTTCCACAATCATGAGAACCATTTATATTTAATTTAGTTTCAGATGGAAAAGATAGAAATTAAAAATGTTCATTTATTTTCTGTCTTCTTTGATGTTCCTAAAAATCTTTAACCATCTAAATCCAACCACTGAAGCATAATACATCCTTGGAGTTTTGAACACATACATATGTACAGTATAAGCATGTTTAGATGAAACAAAATCAAAACGGGTTAGGTGGATTGGCCATGCTAAATTGCTCCTTAGTGTCAGGGGGACTAGCTAAGGTAGCATGGAGTTATGGGGATAAGGCCTGGGTGGGATTGTGGTCAGTGCAGACTCGATGGGCTGAATGGCCTCCTTCTGCACTGTAGATTTGTATCTGGGACCATGTAGCAGTTGAAATACCAAGTCACAAGTCTCCTGCTTGCCCTCTGAACTGAGGCATGGCAAGACGTAAAGATGGGAAAAACATTCATTTCAATAACACTTGAAAACTGAAGGGAAGGTCACTTCAGCAAGGTACTGAAGGATATTTAGCATCCAAGAAACCATACCCTAATAAGCAGTTAGCACCTTAAGGAAGCAAAGGATTAAAATATCAGAGAAAATTTGTAAAGGGAAATAAAGAAGCATAGAGGAGAAATGTAAGTCAGCTTTGGAAAGAAGAAATCTAGATAAGAGATAATATCCTGATTCTGTCAATAAACACTTCAAAGATTTATAAATCATCAGTAACCTCAAAATCATTTAAAATATTTGCATTATCTACATTACTCTCGCTAAGATCAGCTAATATAATGCAAATTAGAAGTTCACATGTCATCTTGCGGGTTTATATGGTTCAACAGCAGACTGAGTGGCGCATTAATCTATTTCTTTACATTCAGTATTGGAAGCAATATGTCCTCAGTCAAAAATTAAAACAACATTAACCCAACAATATTTTTAACATTACATTTTCTGAGATTATTGATCATGTTACTTAAAATTTAGTATAAAAGTTTGAATGAAAAATTGATTGTTGAAATCACCAGAACCACCCAGGTTAGCAGACTATAATGAAAGCATTGGTCAGAACATACGTAATAAGAGAGCTCCGACTAGCCAGTCAAATGTCCATGGTTATAAAACTTAGCTATTAAAAATATTATAAACGTTATGTATGCAATAAACAGGACTTGTGCTTATTCGTTAGAAACCCAGGAAAATCTTCAAGCTTGATTTATCACTTCCAATAATAACAATACATAAACAAACTCATTCTTTAAACAGTTACATGGAGTAACACCACTGAAAGTTCCAGGTGGGGAAAATAAAGTTGGTGATAAACCTCAATGGCGAGATAAGTGAGATCGTTACTGGAGTCAGGGTTTGTACTGAAGCCAGATATGTACCAAACTAAGCTCCTACAGATATCAAGCACGTAGCAATATTAGACTGCATACAACAGGCCAGTACAAAAGAACAGTCCTGAACAGGCACAAAGCTTGCATCAAAAGCAGGTAGTACCTAAATCAAACCTGTATTGACATGATAAGAGTTATCTCTTGTCAACCCACAACCACACAAGGAGTAGGGGTTTTGGAATGGTTTCACTTGTAAACATGTAGAGCTACAGGCTGACTTGCTTACACAGTGCACAGGAGCATTTTAAATGCAAAGACTGAACGGTGGACGTTTGCTGTCTGGTTTCCATATACAAAGATTATTGTGCGTTCACTCCAGATTAAAAATTATTGGGCATTCACTACCTGGCAGACATATCAGGCTTTTATTAGTATTCACCAACACCAAGGCCCAAGTTTTTGCCATGGCAGAGAGGCTGTCCATCGTGGTGAAAATCCTGGAAATGGCTGAAATTTCCATGTCCTGCCCCTGAATCTGTCATTTCCCATCTTCGTGGGGACAGGACTGGATTCAGGCTGGGTTTCGTGCATTAACAATTTATGGAGGCAGCTGGCCATTTAAATCACCAGATGCCTCCACTGATTTCTGCCCTCCCAGCTGCATGAATCCCTAAGTGAATAAAACAGACCAGGTCAGAGGAGGTATAATTTTGTGTGTTTGCTTTGGAGATCCAGGCTATCCCCTTGGAGAGGTGAGGTACCCCTATAAAGCTATACTGAATTTTCATTTAGTGTCCCAGAAGTGCCAGGAACCTAACTCCCACTTTTGTATTGTAACCGAAGGAAGTGGAAGCTTGGGCTGGTGGTCTGCCAGGTAATTTTTTGTTGCCCTCAGTCTAACACCCAGGTGCGAGGAAGAAATTAGTGCTTCAAGCAGAGCCCAACACCTTGGGAGGAAAATGAGGAAGAGGAGGGGAGGAGGAAGGCAATTGTACATTCAGGCTATTCTGAAACAGAGGATGATGAGCCCACCAACAGTAGAGCAGCAGGGAGGCAAGGACATGCATCCAGGGCTGATTTTATGCAAGGGTGGGTCTTTGCCAGATAGGTCTTTGTCCAGAATAAATCTTCATAAGCTTCTGAAAAAGGACAAATACCAACTGACAGATTCTGATAACATACCTCCACATAAAGATCCCTGTACCTTGACACCACAGTCTCTCAAGAGATTCACTATGGGGAAGCAGTGATATGGTGGTATTGTCACTGCACTAGTAATCCAGAGACCCAGGACAAGCAGTACCTGTTCAAATGCAACAACATCTGAACAATATCGAGGCTTGGACTGACAAGTGGCAAGTAACATTCATGCCACACAAATGCCAGGCAATGACCCTCCCCAATAAGGGACACTCTAATCACCATCCTTTGACATTCAATAGTGTTACCATCACTGAATTCCCCATTGTCAACATCCTTGGTGTTACCATTGACCAGAAACTCAACTGGACTCCCCATATAAACACATAGGAATACTGCGGCAAGTAACTCACCTGCTGACTTCCCAAAGCCTGTCCATCATCTACAAGGTACAAATCAGGAGTGTGATGGAATACTCCCCACTTGCCTGGATGGGTGCAGCTCCAACAATACTCAAGAAGCTTGACACCATCCAGGACAAAACAGCCTGCTTGCTTGGCACCACATCCACTCCCTCCACCACCGACACTAAGTAGCAGCAGTGTGTACTATCTAGAAGATGCACTGCAGAAATTCACCAAAGATCCTTAGACAGCACCTTCCAAACCCACGACCACTTCCATCTAGAAGGACAAGGGCAGCAGATATTTGGAAGTACCACCACCTGCAAATTCCCCTCCAAGCCATGCAACATCCTGACCTAGGAACAGCTGGAAGGAGCGACACGGTGGCAGAGTGGTTAGCACTGCTGCCTCGCGGTGCCAGGGACCCGGGTTCAACTCTGGCTTTGGGTGACTGTGTGGAGTTTGCATGTTCTCCCCGTGTCTGTGTGGGTTTCCTCCGGGTGCTCTGGTTTCCTCCCACACTCCAAAGATATGGGGGTTAGATTGATTAGCCATGCTAAATTGACCCTTAGCGTCCAAGGGATTAGCAGGGTAAAAATGTGTGGTTATGGGGATAGGGCCTGGGTGGGATTGTTGTTGGTGCAGGCTCAATGGGCTGAATGGCATCCTTCTGCATTGTAAGGTTTCTATGGTTTTATGATTCTATGGTTCTATGGGTCAAAATCCTGGAATTCCCTCCCTAACGACATTGTGGGTCAACCCACAGCACATGGACTGCAACAATTCAAGAAGGCAGCTCACCACCTCCTTCTCAAGGGCAATTAGCAATGGGCAATAAATGCTGGCCAGCCAGCGATGCCCATGTCCCACGAATTAATTAAAATAAAATCCAGGACCCGGGTTCAAATCCCACATGGTAGATGGTGAAATTTGAATTTGAAATCTGGAATTAAAAATCTAATGAGGGCCATCAAACGATTGTCAAAAAAACCCCATCTGGTTTATTAATATCCTTTAGGGAAGGAAATCTGTCACCTGATCTGGCCTACATCTGACTCTGAAATAGAGGCCAATAACACCCAAATCCTGTAAATAAATAAAAAAACAAGGAAGAAAAGCTGTGTTGAGTTAATTTCTGTCACATTCAAACTGCAGCTACCATCTCCATCATAAACATGGTTATTACCATCTTTCAACATTTGTGCGATGGCCCAGTGGTATTATCGCTGGACTATTAATCCGACAGCACCCGACATATATTAACTGGACAATAGATGGCCTACTGAGCTATACTGCCCACACCACTGCCAAATTACAACACTACAGTGTGGATGAATGTATAGCACCTGGCACTCATGTTTCAGTTTCATTTGTTGACCAGCATCTGATCATGGAGTCAGTTCATTAAGCCTCCATTAAAGTCATGCTTAGATGGAAGGATACGAGGAACATTTTAGTGCTCAAGTCTTTGACCCCTGGATTCTTATGTGATGCAACAGAGAAGAGAGAAGTTCTCATATGCCTCAATCAGGCCATATCATTGCTCCTGCTGAAGACATGTTCATATGCAACTCAGCATGCTGCCCTTAGTATTACTGGTATGATGCGAACTCACATATATTATTGCTTTTGAACTCTCTCTTGAGCATGCACACCATAGTCATGTGGAAGTGAAAAGAAATATGTCAAACAAGTTCAAATGTGCAATCTACAATGTGAATACAGAAACCAGTGATGCAGGCGCAACAGCAATCTGCGCTCACACATCGTATGAAGTGCACCCTCGGGGATGGTGGAAGCAGGCTGGTTACATTGTCCAATGGGCAATGAGGATTGTATTGGCTTGCATCGTTGTGCAGGCACCCATTGGGGATCTCTCTCAGACTGTAGCTTCTGCAACTCTGCATGGGCAGCACATGTGGGGCAGGCAAGGACACTGGTGAAGGGGCCAAAAAGGTGTCAGATAAGAGGGTGCTGAAGAGCTCCCAGTACCTTCAGCTTCTTCAGTTACCTCCACAGTCTTGGGCTGGCCTTCAAATGAGATGATAGGCTGGCTGTTGGTGCATAGCAGTCATCCAATCCAGTGACTGCTGGGCCAACAGTGCAATCGTCCTGTTCAGGGTACACAGCTCCTCAAGTATTCTGCGGTCAGTGCTCATACTGTAATGGATTGTTCCAGGCTACTGAGTGAGACTTGCAGTGTTCCTTGGCCGAGACCCTGCTCCATATGCCATTGACTCTAAACATGTGCTCCAACCATTCAAAATTCCTCTATCGGAGTTGGTGGGATGTGGGCTAGTATGATGTGACACTGCTTCCTCGGATATCCCTTCCTCCTCCTGATGCCTGAGGGATCTGGGTCAGGGGAGAGCCAGCAGACCTATGCGAAATATTGAGGTGTTGCCCTTCTCCTAGTAAAAGCACACTAATGCACGCATTGCCTCAACCATTCCTACTCTGTCCGCACGACTTAACCTCATCATTGCATTCCCTTTCATGTCAATGGCCCATCGTGCTCATCAAAGTAAGAACATGATCTCCACCATGTGCCAAGGAAATCTCAACACCTCCTTTATCACCTGCTACTGGAGATTGACCATCACCAAAACATAGCACCCGGTGATCTCCAGGAGCACATAGGCCTCAGGTTGGCTCTCCCGCCCTCAGTCCAAGCCATCGCCTTTGAATTCTCTGCCCTGTTGTTCTGCAAACACGATATGAATTTTTGCCATCCTCATATATAGTACATGCAAAGATAATGCTATTCAATGCATCTGTGCATCATACTGCCTATTCACATCTGTTTTGCACACACCTAAATGAGCAGCTTACAAAATCCTGTGCTTCAGCATTAAGGATTGTATATGCCATGTCTCGCACCTTATCTATCCTTTTGCCTTTGCACTTCCTCCATCAGGACCCTGTTGCACAAACATAGGGCAGCTGGTCACATCCCTCCAGTGTATGACATTCTATGACTTAGTAATTAATGAAAACGTAAGGTGAGAAGGGACATCAGCAACATAAAGTACATTGCTTTAATTTGCTTTTGTATGCTTACATGCACTAACCATGTACATCTCTGCATCTATGAATATTCTTAACAGTGTAGTTGAGAGAAGTAATCTGGACATACACCTGTTGCAATGTATGTTGTGGCTGTCACTTCAAGATGACATACTGTGCTCAAGGAGAATTGATAGCCCGACTAGCTTATTCCATCTTATTCAGATTGTTATATCACTACACTGTGCAAATATGAGAGTCCTGGCCAAGGTTCCAAAGTGTGGGCACATTCAGAGAAATGGGTGGCAATAGGGCCAATGGATGGGATAATGAGCATGGCAATGTTGTTTAGTCAGCCACTGAATCAAGTTGGCTTACTAAATCACTGTACATGCTCTGCATCAACTTGTGGTGGCAAGACAATGCCATGTCCATGGCTGTGTCTTGGGAATCCACTCAGTACTTCCATTCAGAAAGCCCACAGTGAGCCATCCATTCCAAGATTACCTAACAGTTGGACAACATTTACAGCTTTGACACTCACCTGACCACTTCACAATGTCTCCTTCAATGCTGCATTCACCAAACTGACAACCTCAAGTAGGTGCTTTTTATATGTGTCTAAGTCGCCCGACATGCACTGCTGCCTCCGAACCCTCTCCACTTCTGGGGTCATCTATCTGCAAGCCCCCTATTTTAGCTCTCCCCCCACCCCCAACTGAAAATCCAAAACAGTGGGCAGACATTTTTGAAGGTCGAATTTGCAGAGCTGGGAAATCTTCCATCTCAGCATCCCCGCTCTGGGAATGAAAATCTGGGTCCAGGCTTGCATCCACATAGGTGCTAATCCACACCAATATCAATTGCTCATTTATTTTACAGCTGCTAACTCAGTGAGTACAGAATGCACAATAGATGTCAATTTGTCAGAAATCAACAAATTAATGCTTCCTTTCCTACGTGTAGGTTGAAGCTATATAGGCATATGGATTACTTAGTTTCACTGAAAATTTATTTCAGTTTTTAGATGACTCTTGCTTAAAGCATTTAAAAAAATATCGAAGATACCAACACCTAAGCTCAAAATTTGAGCGGCACGGTAATACGTGGTTAGCACTGGTGCTTCACAGCACCAGGGACCCGGGTTTGAATCCCGGCTGAGGTCACTGTCTGTGTCAAGTTTGCACGTTCTCCCTGTGTCTGCGTGGGTTTCCTCCGGGTGCTCCGGTTTCCTCCCACATTCTGAAAGACATGCTGGTTAGGTACATTGACCCGAACACATGCTGGAATGTGGCGACTAGGGGGAATTTCACAGTAACTTTATTGCCGTGTTAATGTCATTAATAAATAAACTTTACTTTTTTAACTTTAAAGATTTGTTCCACAATCTTAAAATAAAAATAGTATTACCATAAGGCCAATGATATTTGAGAGGAGATGTACAGCTTCAAAAATGAGTAAGAATATTGCATATATTGCACAGGAAGGTGGTTACTCAGTTCCTTGATTCCAAAGAACAAAGAACAAATAACAATACAGCACAGGAACAGGCCCTTCGGCCCTCCAAGCCCGCGCCGCTCCCTGGTCCAAACTAGACCATTCTTTTGTATCCCTCCATTCCCACTCCATTCATGTGGCTATCTAGATAAGTTTTAAACATTCCCAGTGTGTCCGCCTCCACCACCATGCCCGGCAGCGCATTCCAGGCCCCCACCACCCTCTGTGTAAAATACGTCTTTCTGATATCCGTGTTAAACCTCCCGCCCCTCACCTTGAACCTATGACCCCTCGTGAACGTCACCACCGACCTGGGTAAAAGCTTCCCACCGTTCACCCTATCTATACCTTTCATAATTTTATACACCTCTATTAGGTCACCCCTCATCCTCCATCTTTCCAGTGAGAACAACCCCAGTTTACCCAATCTCTCCTCATAACTAAGCCCTTCCACACCAGGCAACATCCTGGTAAACCTCCTCTGCACTCTCTCCAAAGCCTCCACGTCCTTCTGGTAGTGTGGCGACCAGAACTGGGCGCAGTATTCCAAATGCGGCCAAACCAATGTTCTATACAACTGCAACATCAGACCCCAACTTTTATACTCTATGCCCCGTCCTATAAAGGCAAGCATGCCATATACCTTCTTCACAACCTTCGCCACCTGAGACGTCACCTTCAAGGATCTGTGGACTTGATCCACATACACTTATTAGCAAGCTCCTCACATTAATATTGTTATGGAGCATCTTGTTAATTTTCTGGGGGGAAAACATGATACTCACTCTTCTTTTCAACTTAGTTATGTTTTAGAACCCAAAATGCAATGTAATTCATTATTTTGTGAGTTGTTATGCTGCTATCACATTTTTCAAATGTAGCACTCTCTGTAATGAAATGTTCAATAATTGCTGCAAGAGGCATTATTCTATTAAAGCCAAGCAAATACAAAGCACATAAAGATCTAGAAATGGTACCTACTCAGCCATTTGGAATGCCACCTCGAAGTTATGCCGACGGTTGCTCGGATTCAGTTCTGAGTAATCAAAGGCTTCAGGGAAGAAGTTATGCACCAGAGCACAGAATGCCATCCCATCACTCCAGCTGGAGGAGAAGTTCTGGATGGTCACATGCTGACGGACAAAGCAAAATATTAGAACGAGGTGAACAGAGAGTTAGTTGTTTTGAGATGGGTAATGTAATGCATCTCATGATTTAACACTCTTTCAAAATTGACAATGGAACACAATTATCTTCAGAGGTAGTTCTGCCATTTGGCTCTGTTTAAAATCAAACTGTTACAAATTACAGGTGATATAAATATCAGCAAATATTATTTTAAAAACTTATCTAGCTAGTACAATCATATAATCACATAAAATGGCCGAGAAGGAACAAACGAAAGAAAACTAAATAAAGCAAAATTAAAATAATAAAACTATTGAAACATCACAGATCAATAACTTTTGAACCATCCATTGTCTCTTCGTCCAAAGGTGTTTTCAATGTTCATTGTTTAAACAAAATACCATACATAATAACAAATAAGTTTTTAAATCGTCATTTTTATTATTTTATGGGTCACCAACAGTAAGGATTTCTTGCGATAGCAATGCAGTGAACTACAGAATGTCAAAGAATACAGTTCTCTGATTTTATGCCATTATATTTAGTATTAAAAATAAAGAAGAACCTAGTGTCATTATCCAACTTAAAAAGGTGCAAACAATATTCAATTTTGAAAAAAATTAAGTACTTGTGTCACTTTCAAACTCTTGTTCTGTAATCCGGTTTAAGTGAGTTTGTATGACATTCTCCTGTTTTACTGACAATGTTAACGTAAACAGGTTAAAGCAGGAGATAATAAGCCCGATACTTGTATTGAATCATGTAATTTCAATCAAACAAAAATGATGAAAGGATCTGACAGAGTAGACACAAATAAACAATTTTCTTTGGTGGGGGAATACAGAACAAGAGGCTACAATTCTAAAATTAGAGTTAGGCTGTTCAGGAATTAAATAGGAAGACAGAGATTAATAGATCATTAAGTAAAGATATTAATGGATATTGGACAGAAGTGATTGATTCACTCAACAAGCTAGAACATCTGAATGGCCAGCTCCTGTAACCCCATCCATTTAAAAACTTTCCTGATACAGATGAGATTGAATTATTTCTCTCCCACTGCCGCAAAAAAAAAATTTCTACATTTTCTTTCCCTGAAAAGACAGAGGGTGTGTGTGCTCACCTCATAACCACGTGTCTTGGCTCTACACCAGTCAAGCAGCATCTGCTTAATACTGTTAGCATTTGGCACACCACAACTTGAGGACCTCTGCACTTTCACTCTGGCAATGGCTGGATTTCCAGGACTGAAACATACAAAGAAAAGAATTTTGGTTCTCACAAATGACTAAAATAATATAATTGATATTCACACACACATAGGTAAAGATCAACAGTCCGTTTGGGATGACTTACTAGTTGCTATGCAAGCAATTTTCTCTGGTTGACAGTTCTATTGAGAAAAGTACTGGCTAGAATACATTGCCCCACATTTCATTACAATGTATCTATATGATTGTAGATTTTTCTCTGCAGCGTCAACTCTATCAGAAGTGCCGGACTTCCACTCTCTATCCTCCCCTTCACCCTGATCCAATGGGTTTTCATTGATTTGTGTGTTTGTGTGTGTGTGCGTGTGTGTGTGTGTGTGGGGGGGTGGGGGTGGGGGGGGGGGCGGTGTTGTACGCAAACGGCCCATTTTTTTAATACCCTTTCTGCTGCCATCACAATGCTAAATGCATTAATGAAAAGAAATACATCCAGAATAAAGAAAAACTGGAAGCTGAATTCTTTGCTGCTGCATTCTATGCTCTCTCTCATATCCTGCAACTATAGAAAATAGAACATAGAAAAGCTACAACATAAACATGTCCTTCGGCCCACAAGTTGCGCCGAACAATATCCTTACCTTCTAGGCTCATCTATAACTCTCTATCTTACTAACCTTCATGAACCTATCCAAAAGTCTCTTAAAAGACTCAATCGAATCCGCTTCCACCACCACTACTGGCAGTCGATTCCACGCACCCACCACCCTTTGAGTGAAAAATTTACCCCTAACATCTCCTCTATACCTACTCCCCAGCACCCTAAACCTGTGGCCTCTCGTGACAACCATTTCAGCCCTGGGTAAAAGCCTCTGAGAATCCACTCTATCAATACCTCTCAACATCTTATACACGTCCGTCAGAGTTGACGCTGCAGAGAAAAATCTACAACTATCTTGAAATAGACAGAAAACACAAAAACACCCTGGGTCAACAGTGACCAGAGAAATGACTATCTTCTCATTTGTAGCCAGGTAGAAGAATAGGCATCGATTTGATTAAAACTTGGAGATCCTAAAAATCAGATTCCAAATTTGCATCTGAACCTGGGAAGTGATGTTCTCCAAGGATCAATGCTGGGCCCTCAACCTTTCAGCACATTTACTAATGACATAGATGAAGGAATGGAGAGCTGTACAGCCAACTTTGCAGATGACACTAAGGAGGGCGAAGTAGTGCAGATGTGATCAAGAAGTTGCAAAAGGACATAGAGCAGCTGAGTGGGTAAAAACTATGACAAATAGAGTTCAATGTATGCAAGTGTGATGTCATTCACTTTTGGCCCAGGAATGATAAATCTGCATATTTTTTAAAATGGTAAGAAACTAGGTACTATAGGAGCAAAAAGATTTGGGAGTCCAAGTACACAAATCATTACGAGTTAATAAATGGATACAAAAGGCAAACAAAATGGTTAATGGGATGTTGGCCTCTCTCTGAAGGTGGCTAAAAAAACAAAGGGGATAATTTATGTTTCAAGAGTTTCAAACTCAGCAGGCCATTTGAAGTCAGTGCTGAGTTCAAACAAAACTCATTTTTGTGTAGCAAGTGCTTTAACCCGTAGTTTGGGAGTTACGAATTTTTATAGTCATAAATGCTTTTGAAGGGTGGATAAGAGCCTGTAAAGCAGTTGTTTAAATCCCCAGCCCTTAAAATGCAATTTAAAAATATGCTCTCTGAGTCAGTGAGACTTGGAAAAAATATGTCCTAACAGTTACAATATCTGTTTGTTGACATTACCCAAGGACTATCATTATGTCACGATTAAAGCTTGGCTGCTTTCTACAGCGTATGTTTATCTTAGAAGGGGTTCGCAAGTTCACAGTTTGATTGACAGCTGAAAGAGGTTATTAAAGGATCATCTGCCTTTGATGTGGGGTTATGAATACAAGTCTGTTTGTAGCTATAAGGAATTCAGTACTTTAAGTGGATTTAAATGTTTTGAATGGGCTTTCATGAATGTGAGTTTTTTTAAATGACCATAAAGGCTATAATAGGCATTTAGACCTTTATTTTATTCCTGAAGTTTGCTCATGATATATACTAGGCAAGTTGGCATGGAGGGTGTAAGGGAAAAAGGATTGGCATAAGTTGGCATGGGGCTATAAGGGGCTTTGCGGGTGGTTAGAGGTATGGGTTAGCATGGATGTTATGAGGATACATTGGGGTGGATGGGGATCATGGGCTGGCATGAGTTGTAGGGGTGATGGGGTGTTGGAGGTAAGAGATATTTAACAAAACAACAACTGGGACAAGTCTCAGAGAACCAAGGCAAGCCTTTTAAACAGCCTCCCTTGGCACTTGACAGCCCCTGTGGCCACCTCTGATCCGCATGGGTGGTGGCATGTCTGACTCCATCCTACATCTGCACCTACCCCCAACCCCAGAACACTCCTTATTAAATGGTTGCAGGACAGCCAGTATCGGTGGTGATACGTTCCCTCCTCACTCTTTGGTTCGGTAGGAATCCCTGCCATCCAAAAAATCATGCCCCAAAAGTTGCAACTCACATGATTAACTGCTATAAAACTGAAAAAAAATCAAGGCATTAAAAACAATGGTTGAATGACTTGCAAGAAAATCACAACTTATTTTAGTTCATCCAGTTAGAGTGTATAGTCCCATAACACATCAATTCTTACATTAGTGCAGAATTTTTGCCTCTGCACATGGCAGTAGTGTATACCATCTACATGATATGCTACAACAATTTGCCTTCAACGGGTTCCTTTGACAGCACTTTCCAAGCCCATGACTTCTACCAACTAGAAGGAGAGAATCATGATGGCAGGTTTAAAGGAGAGAAAAATAATACCTCCTTTAGAGGAAACCATTAACTTTAAGGGAAATTTGACCCAGTGGGCTAGTGGATGCATCGAGGAATGCGGCAGAGTCAGCTGATCAAATGATCTCATTCTTAGTGACAGAAAAGTCCATGAGCTCTTTGCATTTATTGGGTGAGGGTGGAGAAGACAGGGAAGAGAGGCTTAAGAAACAGTTTGCAGTAGAGAAATAACCAGGGATTATATTTATATTCCAGGATGATGCTGGAATAGTGAGCACTTTTAACACCCGATAGTGTTCTGTAATCCAGCCAGATCTAATGTTGAATGGCTAAACTAGGTATTTGTCATATCCTTTCAATCTTCGTTACTTGGACTTGAGGGAGTGGAGGTACACCGCCACCTGCAAGTTCCCCCTAAGCCATACATCATCCTGACTTGGAAATATTTTGCTGTTCCTTCATTGATGCTGTGTCAAAATCCTGGAACTCTCACTAACTGCACTGTGGGTGTACCTAAGGATGACAGTGGCTCAAAAAGGCAACACATCACCACCTTTTCAAAGGTAATTAGGACTGAACAATAAATTTAGCCTTGTCAACAATGTCCAACAATTTTTAAACAGTATACTCCATTAAATCGATTCTGCAACAAAGTTAATAAAAATTTCCTCAGATAATGCTACAATGTGTTGGGCATAAAAATGCACCATATAAGATTTTCAGTATCTTGCTTTTACAAACATTATACATTAAATACAGCAAAGCATATTTTAAAGACTTCTTGCTGAGAGTCCCACCTTCCACCTTCCTTTTCTAGTTTCTCAATCAATGCCTTCCGTGCTTGTGTTCCTGAAGTGCGTGGCAGTGTTTGTGATCTCATCACCTCCTTCCGCTTCTCGGCCTGCTTCTTCTCAAGTGCTGACAAACTGCTAGACCGTGCATCATCTTCTCTGTCAAAAATACTGGAAAAGCCACAAAATTAAAGAATTCCCACATGCAGATGATTTATCAAGTTATCCCAGTGAGTAGCTGAATTATATAGACCATATAGTTCTTTGGTCTGATTCTTGGTTTAAATTATCTTGGTCAGATTGGTTACAATTGGTCTCTGTATGCTAGGGCTGGAGAATGGAAAATTGGTTAGGTTCCTATGCCTGAACACAATTCAGGACTTCCTGCTGGAACTATATGTTGTGGATTCCGAGTGAGGATGACATCTGCCAGTACTAATTTTGAACTGGTTATCAAAAGAAATGCAAAGCTTGTACTTTACAGGCACAATCCTGATCCTTTCCTTCACAGACCAAAGGTTATCAATATATTTACCATTACATTCTGAAGATAAAAGTCACTTCTCACCTGCCAACTCTTTTGGATGAAGTGCTGCTGGAACTAAAGGAGGACTTGGTCTGAACAACTGCTGTTCCACCTGTTAAGATATAATCAAAGATGTCAAATTTAGTCTGATAATGCTCTTGTAAAATGCCTTAGATATTTTTTAAGTTAAAAACATTAAATAAATGTTATTTCTTGTAGCTGTCTGAGTCAGGAAAATAAATTAAAAATTTCTTATTAACACTCATGATTATATGATTAGTTGATCCTTTTTTTCCTCCCCCTGTGACTAGGTAACCAGTTGCTCCAAGATACATGATTAGCACTCTGTGGTGCCTGGTCTTCTGTTTGCCAGATCCCTGGCAATTTGGATCAATTATGAAACTTGAGGTGTGGAAAATCCCTGGATAAAAATCTCCCAATTCACTTACAATCGTACTTTTAAAATCCCAACTGTTCACCACAATATTTCGACAATTACTGATTTGCTCAACTGCACAATTGCCTCCACTTCGAATCCCCTAAACTCAGTCATACCATTACTCTCTCTCACCTTTCTGTTCCCTCATAGCGGCCCTCACCTCCACTCCCTCAAGTCCAAGTAACGAAGATTGAAAGGATATGACAAATACCTAGTTTAGCCATTCAACATTAGATCTGGCTGGATCACAGAACACTATCGGGTGTTAAAAGTGCTCACTGTTCCAGCATCATCCTGGAATATGAACATAATCCCTGGTTATTTCTCTACTGCAAACTGTTTCTTAAGCCTCTCTTCCCTGTCTTCTCCACCCTCACCCAATAAATGCAAAGAGCTCATGGACTTTTCTGTCACTAAGAGTGAGATCATTTGATCAGCTGACTCTGCCGCATTCCTCGATGCATCCACTAGCCCACTGGGTCAAATTTCCCTTAAAGTTAATGGTTTCCTCTAAAGGAGGTATTATTTTTCTCTCCTTTAAACCTGCCATCATGATTCTCTCCTCGAAAACCAAGCCTTGACCCCACCATTCTTGCACCTATTGCCTCCATTTACAACATTCCCTTCCTCTCCAAGGTCGTTGAATTCATTTGTTGCCTTCCAAATCTATTTCCATCTTTTCTGGAATTCCTGGTTGAATCCCTCCGATGAGATTTTCTCCCCTGTCACAGTAATGAAACAGCTCTTATCAAATTGGCAAATGATATCCTATGTGACTGTAACAAAGATAAACTTTCCCTCCTTGTCCTTTCTGCACACATTGACAAGGCTGACCATGCCATTGTCCTCCATTGTTTTCTAGCTGACAGTGTTCTCACCTGGTTTCATTCTTATCTATCTAATTGTATGCAAAAATCTTCTCTTCATGCTCCCACATTTTTACTTCTGGTGTCCCCCATGGATCTATCTGTGACCACCACTTGTTCAGAAATACATGCTGACCTTTGGCAACATCATCCAAAAACAGAAATGGTTGTCGGACTTTTTACTTGTGGAGTGCATCATAGCCAAGCCTGACCTTTCACAAATGTACCTTTAGGCATGGGTCACTGAACTGTGCATTCTGGGCAGCATCTCTGGCTATTTTTCCCCCTCCCAACCAAGGGCTCTGAGGTCAACTGCAGCATCACAATCATTCCCTTTACCGAAAGTGAAGATCAATCCTGGGATCATCCTTGTTTGAGAAACTGGATGCCATATTGGACAGTGCACTTACCAACAGAGATATGGAAAAACTTTGTTCTATTTGAATGCCATGTCCTATTTCAAGATCTTGCTATTTCAGATATGGCAGAGTTGAACATGTTTCTAGAGTTTTCATTAGTCCAACTGAGTCCACTTACCATCAGTTTTCTTTACAATGCTGGACTCCACAGTGGTAGTTCGCAAAGTTCTATTGCCACCATCTAAAAGATGAGAATAATTTTCAGTAGTTCTGAATATTACAAAGATATTAGTATCATTTCAACACCACCTTAACCGAGCATTTAAAAAAGAAAATTGAATAATATAGATAAAGTTAGCCCAACACGCATCAGGCTTTAAAAATGGAAGACAAAAGTAATTCAAGGAGAGATAGTGAGGTGACATCAATTTCCAGTTTTAAAAGCTTGCAGCTTAAAAGAGGAACAGAAGACAAAGCAAAGTACATCGTTCCTTCACTGAGATATTGAGAAAGAAAGAATTAGACGAGATGGAGTGCTGTGTGTTGATTCCAATATTGTAAAGACATGAGGGCGATCTTACTGGCTCGTCATGCCGATTGATCAGGTGAGGGCGATGTCCGAGAGTTTGTGGGGGAGTGACAAATCTCTCAGTGGGGAGATCGGGGTGTCTGCGCAATGGCACCCCTAGGGCTCAGCAGCCAATTTCCCAGCGTAAATAGACTCCACCCACTCCCCTGCTGGTGGGAATCCCATTTGGGCTCTTTTTTTTTCTAAATGCCATACGATTGCATCTAGGAGCTCACCCAGAAAATGGAAGATTGCCCCCATGGGAAATAGAAATTGTTGGAATTCCTTTTGATAAGTGGAGATGAAGGTCTTCCAGTCTATCTGATACCCTCCTCTGGAATAAAAATTCTATTTTATTTACATTACAGTGCCTAGCTTCTTACATGAGTCCAGTGGTCTGAGTCATTTTTTCTGACAATCCATTCCAGCTATGAATTATCCTCGGTGTAAACTAAATTTGCACTTCACATTCTGAAATCTCACGTTAATCTATCTGGTAATATTTTCAGGCTTATTTTCACTAGTTCATTATCAACCTCATTTTCCCCCACATTGTAGAGTCCTTGCTGCCTCACAGCTAATCTGTCAGACAGCAATGTTCTCATTTACAATGTCTTTATATTCCCGATGTTCCAAAGACCAGAACTGCGCACAATACTTAAGGTGTAGTCTGACAGGGTGTTGCAGGGCTTCCTACTAATTTCAAGGCTTTCAACTCAACTAGCTTCGCATTATAACAATAATGCTTTGTTTATTTCCTACATCTTACACTTGGTTGTATTTTAACTTTCTAATGTGGTTGGAATGTTGGACGGGTGGAGATGATTTCAATTCTAGTATTTAAAAGTGACATTCCAAATATGCAATTTATTGGAGTTTGCAATTGGGAGCACAGTCGCCTCTAACTTATCATTAAATGTAAAGTTTCCCAAGAAAGTGAGGAAACACCAAAACCACAACCATCTTCCAACAACTCAAACCAGACCATCCTAAACTAAGGCCAGTATATTCTCAACCCTCAGTGTAAAGTAGTTAAAACTAAACATTTTGCTTTCTTTCTCGTAAGTAACTACGCATACCCATTTTTGGCAGAGTTTGTAAACAGATAAACAATTAATTCAGTTTATCAACACTCCTTAAATATTAGAAATCTCAATGAGATCCTCTTTGGGCCTTAATACTCCTAGCTTTGCAGAAACTCTGCCCGGGTGAAGTATCTAATCCAAGCGTCAATGTAGTTGTCCTTTATTATATCCTCTGGCCAACATCTTCAGCTAAATAAAGAAGAATCTACGATGATTTGGTTAATCTTGCTTATACATGACTGCCAGTTTAGAAATTGAAACTTCACAAATTCTGTAAAATAGCATCATCATGAGCTGCAACTCCAGTAGCTTTTGGCTAAATTTCACAAATGGCTCAAAGCTAAGTGTTCCAAGATACATGTTCTTCAATGAGCCTTTGATCATAGTTACCCTCCATAACTTCACTATACAGTATTTACCCCATTACCTGACTGGGTGATTTTCTCAGTCTTTGAGATGGAAGTGAGTATCTTCCCATCTGCAGATTTTTGTATTTTAGAGAGAGTCATTTCAGAAGCATTTAAAGATTTTGCTTTCTTCTCTTCTTCTGTTTTTTGTTTCAGTTCCTGTAGTCTCATTTCACGCTCTTTCTCTCTCTCATCTGAAGAGAATTTAAAAATACTGTTAAGGAGTCGTAGCAAAAACAATGCCCAATAACTAATGGCAAGCTGGACATTTAGGCACAAGTCTAAAGGTTAATTCATGGATGCATCCGTCCCACACAGCTACTGTTGACATACTGCACTAATTTTTGGTTGTAAGACTGAAAAAATTAGGCTGAGCTTCTTATCTCTACTCTCCATAATACGTTACATTGCTGCACAAACCTAAAAAAAAGACAATAAAGATTGCCAAACATGAACAACATATTTTCCTATTGCTATTAATAACTCTCAAATTTTACCTCAGTAACATATCTTACTTCCCTCAAAAATAAACATTTCAAAAGCTGTAATTGAGTATTAATCTAAATTTCTCCCTCCCAGAATAATCATTCTACCCTTATGATTATGACCCTTACCAATTAACTGAGTTATTTCCTATTCTACTTCAATCAGAAAAAAAAGATGATCCATCTGAATTAAAACATTTTATTCAAATCTTCAACTTGGCTATTAATTTTCTGAATATACAGGAGCTTTTATTTTCAGAATGTGCAAAGTGCCATGGTTTACAGCCCCTACCTAAATTTTACAGTATAGTTGTCTAATTCTGTGGCTAAATTAAAATGATCAGGCCTCTAGCACCGACAGTAAAGCCATACCTTTTTTGTCACTTCTAAGCTCCCCATCTAAAAGAACATCTATGATGGCATGATATCAAGAAACAAGAAAAGTATACATAAAATATTATTCTAATTACTAGTTCCACGCCATTTCTAATCCAGTGATATAATTTGCACCTACTAGTTCACATATGTGAGTTGTGTATTGACGAATAATTCACAAAGTGTTCTCACATAACAAAAAAATGCATTTTTATGATTAAAGGAGTAACCTCACAACAAAGATGAAAATATACAGGATAGTGGTAATAATCATCTTTCTAAATGGATACGAGTCCTGAACATGTTGTCATCATTGCAGGGCATGAGCACATAATCCAGGTTGACACTTCAGTATGTAAAAACATACAATGATACAACAACAAAGGAGCCCATTCAGCTCATCACGCTTGCGCAAAGGTACTGAAGGCACAACATTGTTACACAAGCTATACTTCAGACAAGATGCCAAATATAGGCTCTTTCAACCTTTCCAGAAAGGCATAAATAATCTTGTGGCACTTTTAATAGCAGAAATAAAAGTAATTCATTGACAGTGCAAGAACATTAGGAACATCCTGGCAGCATGAATATTCTTGAGGCATGAAAGACATTACATTATTGCAAGTTATTTCCTTATCATGTTCAATAGCTTGCCAAGATCCACCACAACACATTGTACACCTCAAGTGAAGCCCAGGGATTTTCCGTGCCCAATCTGGGCAGGCATATTCAGAGGCGTGATTGGAAAGTCTTGCGATAAGGATCTAGTCATGTTTCCCAGTGAAATTCCACCACTACCATCAATGACGAACCGTGTTTCCTGGCATGGAATGTCAGGAACTTAATTTTAATGTTTATGGCCACATGCTGGAATCATGTTCCGCATCAAATTTCAATCCCATATCCTGGGAAACATGGCAACACAGACTGAAGAAAGTACACAAGCTCATGAGGTGAGGTGAGGTGGGTAGGGGTGGGGTGCAGTGGGCCGTGAAGAGGTGAGGGCAGGAAACACTGAAGAAATCAGCCACACACTTGGAAAAGCAGTTCAAGATTCAGCATTCTTTTGCAGCTGAAAGCATTCAACATCAATTCCATTGACATGCTTGGGGCAGGATTTTCTGCCTTCCTTGGCAGCATGTTTTATGGTGGTGGAGGTGGCTCCCATTGGCTGGCAGTGGAATTCCTGGTCCCGCCAGTGTCAATGGGGTTTTCTATTGTTCACACTCTCTGGTGCTAGGAAACCCACAGCGGGTGCTCACCATCTGTTGGACTGGACAATCCCACCAGAGGGAATGCCCAGAAAATCCTGCCCCAGAATCTGGCATCTGGTGCAATTATGCCCACTCAAGCAACACACGTTCCTGATAGTGCCACTGATTTTTCCTGAACTTTAAAGCCCTTGAGTGCAGGCTGTAAAATAATGAGTTTTATGGGGCTGCAGAACAATTAGTTGACTGTGCAAGAGGTGGGCATGGAACAGTCACTGAGAGATGTGCTCAGAACCCCTTGCATTACTCAGGCTTTAAGCAGTAATCCTCATGGTCCAAACAAATCATGCATCCTTGCAGGGCAGATTAGGATAATAACTTCACCTGGGCTGAGAGCCCAGGATGAAGTTGAGTGGCTGGGCTGTTGGCATTCAGTAAGTCATGTGGTATAAGGTAGAGGTGGATGGAGTTTTGATCAGGCATCAAGCAAACCAAACATTGGTCATCCAAATGGTGGCCAGGATTCTCCAGCATACAAGAAGTTGCCATCAGCTCTAGTTTCACAAGCCAAGGACAGTGCCACTGCCGCACAGCAGGACCACAAAGCAGGTTAGGATCCTCCAGGTCTTGGTCCTCCAGAGGATGCATGGCAAGGTCATTACAGACACAGGGCCGGAGACTTAACCAAGAGGGGTCTTTAGGAGACATATGCTGACCTTCGCACCTCTCTCTTTGATACTATCAACTGCACTCACATGGTTCTAAGATCTACATGGCAACAAAATAGTCCAGTATGTGAACAACAAGGGCTTCCACTTGTTTAGTGTTCAGCTGGTCTGCAACCATAACAAACGGATCATGCATGTCCGCACACGATATCCACAAAGCGCCCATGACATGTACGTTCTCAGCAGGTCTCAGATCCCTGACACCTTCCAGGGTCCGCAGAGGCTGCAGTGTTGGCTCTTAGGGACAGGAGGCTAACCACAGGGGATGTGGCTCATGACATCTATGCAGCAGACTGAGACTCCAGCTGAGAGAAGGTACAACGAAGCTCATGCAGCAGCTTGGACTTTGGTGGAGCATACTACTAGGATCCTGAAAAGGAGGTGCTGGTGCCTTGACAGGTCTGACAGAGTGTTGTGCATTGTTGTAGTTTGTTGTGCACTGCACATCCAGGCAATACCAGGGGGAGGGAGCCCAGGATGCAGGCGATGAAGCCATCGCTTTGGCCAGATGAGACAGGTGCGCTTGTGAGGCCCTAATAGCTACTATATTCTATGAGGAGAATGGCACAATGCAATGAGGACTCCCCTGAGCAAAAAATAGCAACTGGGAATGTCTGGCACCAACCTGGCAGAGGTCAGGGCACCCACACTCTGTGTAGTTTCACATCTCATGTAGACCTTGCTGGAATACAGCGGGAAGGTGGACTCCAAAAGTACTTGAACTTTTCGCCCTCAGCATCACAACTTTATCTGCTGAGAATGCAGATGATTGGGGGGGGGGGGGGGGGGGGGGGGGGGAATAACCAACAAGGTGTAGATATTACTGATGTAGGCAGTGACTTTGGGATGGTACAATATCTGTGGTGCGAGGGTGGTATAGAGGAGGGGCCTAGGAATGTGACTCATGGTTTTTTGTGCAATAACGCGTATTTGTCATTCACTTCTGAATGACAAATATGCATAACAAGGAGTCATAAACAAGGAGACATATCATGAGTGTATTTACATTGGTGAACATCATACACAAGTGATTAACAAGCTTGTCCACATTGTGCCACTACATATTCTTGACTTTCCTAACCCTGCGCTATGTCATGTTGCATCCCCGACACTCTCAGCGGAGATGAAGTTGGCCTGCTGATGCCGTGTGTCTGTAATGACCTTGCCGTGCATCCTCTGGAGGACCAAGACCTGGAGGATCCCAACCTGCTTTGTGGTCCTGCTGTGCGGCAGTGGCACTGTCCTTGGCTTGTGGAACTAGAGCTGATGGGGGGGTCACAGGGGATTGGGATTAGCTGGACTCTCCCAGAGTCACCAGAGTTGAGCTGCTGGTCCTGCTCCCAAGCTGATTCCTTGAGAAGAAAGGGCAGCTAGTGTGAGCTAGAGATGCTCTGCAGTCCTCTCACGTTGGCACTGATTGCTGCCAGCTAGTGCCCCAACAATGCAGTGGAGCCCCAGAGCAATGCAGGACCAATGCCCTGACCATGGTCTGCCTGGCAGCTGCCAGCCTACTAGTATTGACCTTGGCATGTTGGTAGAACAAGATCACCTCAGACTGAGGCACGCAGATTCTCCATCATGCCTTGCAAGTTAAGGAGTGCAGCAAACATTCCTTCCCAATATTCCCAAGATTGTGTATGCAGTGACAGGCAACTGAGGTAGAGTCAAGTCCAGAGACTCATCGTTTGACTTGGGCTCAGCAGATTCCTGTGCCTAGCTGTCCTCTGAGTGCGGCACCCTGGGATGTCCCTATCTTTATATAAAGGCAAAATACTGCGGATGCTAGAATCTGAAACAAAAACAGAAAATGTTGGAAAATCTCAGCAGGTCTGACAGCATCTGTGAGGAGAGAATAGAGCCAACATTGAGTCTAGATAACCCTTCGTCAGAGGTGTCTTCAGACCTGCTGAGATTTTCCAGCATTTTCTGTTTTTTCATGTCCCTACCTTTGCCTGTTGTGGATCAGACACTATACTGTTCTCTCTAGATTGTGGCCTTGAAGCTACTCTTAAATCAGGTCTCACTGAGCTGTGTGTGTCTGTGCAGGTGCAAGGTGTGGGTGAGTGTTATGACAGGTCTTCAATTAGCGTGACATCAGATTCATTTCCCGAAGTGTCTTTGAGGCTTGAGTCGGGGGGCCTGACTAATGGATGGCCTCTGATGTTTCCCAGATGTGCTTGTGAAAGAAAGGAGAGATCATTAGTACTTGACAGGGACTGTGGAAGAGGAAACATTGCTCACAGTATGGTTGTCTGATGAACATTGTAGTGCAGGATCCTCACTTGGTTGAATGCCGTGGAACTCACCATCAGCACAGGAACAGTATACATCCTCGCCGGTTTTATTCTCAAAGTCAGTCAGGACCTTCAGTTCGGGCATTCTACTCCTGCTCTGGGACTTCTCCCTTTTTTTATGTGCCAACTTGTCCTGCATGATGACAGGTGTAGAGAGCAGGACACCTGCCATGCCAGATGAGAAGAATGCCTAACGTGAGTGGGTAGTGAGTGGTGCCATGGATGGGAAGAGGCCATGATCCGCAGAGTATGTGTGAGAGAGTTAGTGGTGACCTCCGTTGAGCTGGCAGTGAGTGAGATCCCTGTGGATGTGTGATGGCCTACTCCTGCTCCTATTTCTTATGTTCTTATGTTCTTATGATGTGTTTGCGCGTGTGAGAGTTGACAGTGATGAGAATATGAAATGGATAAGATCATTCATCCTTTTCCTGCACTTGGTAGCTCTCCTCTTTTGTATGGCATTGGTGCTCACCACCATCTCTCAAACTGGATTGGTCACCTTGAATGAGGTTATTTGGCCAATGGAGGAGGGTGTAGAAGACTTCAGGGTGGCCCTCCATTGCATCCTGCAGGCACTTAAAAGAGTTGTCACTGAATCTGCAGGCAGCATGTTTTCTCCCTTTGGAAGTCCCGACTTTTCAACAATTTTTGATCTCTTAGAGTTTGCTAGGTCTGATCAGGAGCACCCTTTAAATATGGCTCTGGGATTAGAGAAGGCCAGAGATCACAGCGGACAGATGAATCAGAGGCCACCCCTCCAGTGATTCGACACTGGATATGGCGGAAAAGCCGCCATTGCCGTTGGCGGGTTAAACACAGATTTCCCCTCCTGCTTTCAGACTTTGCCAGTTTCATGAAAAATCCCAGCCAAAGTTAATAACAACATGATCCTTGATCACACCAAGATCCTATGTACTGAGGTCGTATTATGCTGACTTAGGGTCTGCTGGCCACATAGAAGATCTGAGAATGCTGAAAAGGTTCTGTACTGTAAGCTGGAGCGAGGCAGGCAGATGCACGAAGGGCAGAAAACCAGAGCAAGGATGATCAAGCTATGCAATGCAAACTGTTAGCTGGGAAAGCCTTACAGCTGACTAGACAAACTCATGGTGTGTAATGCAGGGTGGTATCAACTGGTAGGATAATCAGAATGTAGATCAATCTGCTGAAAAAGAAACAGATAAAACGCAAGCTGGCGAAGCATTCAGGCTGTTTAGTTAATAAACAAGCAAGGAATTCTGTCTCTTTCATATTGGTCTTAATAGTCAAAAGCAGACATGACCGAATCTATTCAAAACAAGATTACAACCTTGAGTATGAGGAAATGTTACCACCATCTACTGCCTTATCAATTATGAAAATATATGTGCTGTGGATTAATATCCAATGTTCGCACTAAGCTATGAGGGTGCATGGCCACGCAGCAGCCTGACAAATACTGCACTGGTCTTATTCTGGGATGAATGATGTTTATGCATAATGATGTCTGCAGAAAAAACTTAAAAGGGACCTGCACTAAAAAATGGGCTTCACAAAGAGAATATTGCTAATATCCACTGAGAAATGAATTCACAGGCACATTCCAGTTAGGATTCTGCTTATTTACAAATGAGACTTTTGCCCTGTCCATCAGGGAGTAGAAATTTAGATCTCAATAGTGTCTTACACTATCCTTCAATGTACATTGCTTCCATTTGGGTTCTCCCCACAGTGGCATCACCAAGATCAGAAATTCCACATTTGCAAGGTCACAAGAATAATACCAAATCAGTTGTGCTGTGCTCTCTTGTCTTCTTGTTTAACCCACCTACCTCTTTTCTTTTTCCGGAGCTCCCTCATTGCAGCTCGAATCATCTTCCTTTTTTCAAAATCTGTCGTTACATCAAGCTTCAGAATATAGATGAAGAAAGCAGTATTATAACATAGTAATCTTTTTGTAAATAGATCTTTTGTTCTCCTAAAACTACGACACCAGACTATATTAGTACCTTAACTAATTAAGGCAGTAAATTGATGTAATACATCAACCAGGAAAATCCCAACCTGAGCTGAGTTAGTTGATTTCAACCAGCTGGCAGTACTGGTTCTACAACTGACTGCTGTGAAAATGGGCTAGAGAGAAAGACAATTGGTCATGATTACCAGTCTTGTCATCCCTGTTTAACAAACCCCCTGGAAATGTGTACATGTGGATACACAGTATTCAAACAACAGGTCTTGACTCCAATGCTCACTGCAGTCAAAAGGTTTGTTGATGTCCACTAAATAAGCTAACATGTGAAGAATGGATATTTGGGTGAGGTATTAGATCAGCATCCATGAAACCATTTCCAAATAATACATCAACATCTTCAGAAGCAGAAAAGATAGAATTTACAGGACTAAAAGAGTAAAGGTGCGAAACAAGTTAGAAAACTGTGATTGACACTTCGTGGTTAGTGAAAGCTCATATAGAGAAATTTAACCGGGAGTTTCCCCTTGTTAAGCAAGCATTCTGGTATCAGGGGGCAGAACTTTTCCTAAAAATTCTAAAACGGGAGTCCTCCATGCTGGTCTTTTGGGCTAGCTCGGCACCACAATCTTTCAACACTCCGTCAGTTTTTTCTGACAGCTGGGAGCTATGTACCGGGGATGGGGGGCCTACGTGTGCCGGTGAAATCAGCGGACCCCCAACATGTCCCCCACCCCCATCATGACCCCCTCCTTGGTCCACCCCTGCACTCCGTCCACCACTTTTGCACTCCTCCTCCCCTTGCCAATCCCCCACTTGCCAACCACACCTCTTGCAGAGTTCAACCCTTGCCAATGGCCCCCCCCCCTTGCTGACCACTCCCTTGCAGAGCTCCTCCCTCGCCAACCACTCCACTTGCAAGGATTCCCCCTTATACAACTCCTCCCTGCAGAGCTTTCTCCTTGCATAACCGCCCATCATAACCCCACTCCCAAGGCTCCACCCCCACTTAGGCCACACTCCCTTGGCACTGTCCCTGACACACCTATGGTGTGGAGATGGTGCCCAGGGCAGTAGTGATTCTTGCCGGCGTGACGAGGCTGGCAAAGGTGGGAAGCTTCTGGAAGGGTGGAAGCAGCTGTCCCGGATTCGCTAATAGTACTGAAATTAAGTCAATCCTTTCCGGGTACAAAGCCATTCTCGCCGACAAAACAGGGCTGGGGTGATACCAAGCCGATTCATGCCCGGTACAAATTGGATTTTTGGCCTTGCAAGCTTCCCGGCGCGCAATGCTGATCGACTGGCGCAGCGAGCCAGTAAGATCGCACCCCAATTGTTTTACAACTTGTTAAAGACTGGCAGTACCATTTAGTAACTAAGTCAATAACACCCCCACTGGATTAGAATTTTATTTTCTCCTGATCTTACTGTAAGTGCCAAATGTCGAAAGTTCTAAATGGTTTGTACAATGTGGGGTACAACTGCATATTTAGGAGCAAATAAGATCAAGTGTATTCAACTGATGTAGCTAAATGATTTTTAAAACTTTTGATAACTTAAATGAAAAAAATATAAATAATCAGTAGATCAAACAATAATTTCACAACGGCGTGTAACATTCCAGTAAAAAAACTCTGGACTTTTTCCTGTGCAATATAATTCCAAACAGTCATATACTTAAAAAACACAAAGCAGCTAATTTTCGTCTAAAATCATCACTCGCCAGTTTTTAAATGTACAACAAAACTTTTCGAAAGTAAATACTGAAAAGACATTTGAATGATTTGGGATAGTAATCATTTAGTTCAATGGTTTGGTTCAGAAGTCAAAGTTTAGATTAGTATTTTGCTTTGGGCCACAGAGACAGACCTTCAGTTTCCCCCTACTTAGCGTATTTGAATAATTGGTTCACTGGTGGGTGAAACAAATCACTCAAAAACTATTCCACCAGTGGTACAATATAATTAACCAATTAAAATCAATTACTCTTAACTATTCTGTGTTGTCTATCATGGGACAAGATTTTTCAGATGGTGGGATTCTCACATACTCACTAATTGAAGCAACCACATCCATTTTCCTCTGGTCGGTTAATTGGCTAGAGACAGAGCTTCCACCCCCTTGCTCAGGTGGAAAATCCATGTCAGAGAGTTGTCAACCAATTAGATTCACTAGCAGCTCTGTAATCGTAGCAGCATCAGTGGCTAGGACTAGGATTACAAGCAAACCCCAGATTCCAAGAACTGGACCACATGAAGAGTCAGGGTGCTCCTGGCAGGGAGGAAATTGAAGCCCAAGGCAGATGTGGAGAGGAAGGTGAGAATCTTGATGGGGAGGCCAGGGGTAGAGAGCAGCCATAGTGGTGGGATGGTCATGGGGTCACCTAATTTGGAAAGGAGGGAGTTGCTGCCTCATCACCCTACCCACAGCCCAAGCAGGGTTTCACCCACTTCAAGTTCCCTCTGCTAGCCTCATACTTGAGACAGATGGGAAGTGGCTCTTAATGTCTAATTAAGGGCCTCAGTCGGGGTGAGAATGGGTGGGCCACATAGACCTCGCCGACCCCACCCCCTCTCCAGCCCCCCACCCCTTAAAATTGTGGGTAGGTCCAGTATTAGTAACACAGGAATTAGGAGTAAAAGTAGGCCGGTTCAGCCCTTTGAGCCTGCTGTGCCATTCAATCAATCACATTATGACTGATCTTTCCCTGGTCTCAAATCCACCTCTCCACCTGTTCCCCATATCTCTCTTTCCCTTTTTTTTATTAGAAATATGTCTACCTCCTTCTTGAAACCATTTAATAATTGAGACTCCCCTGCTCTATGGGGCAGCAAGTTCCACAAATTCACCACCCCCTGCGAGGATTAGTTCCTCATCTCAGTTTTAAATCTACCACCTCTCAGCCTATACCTGTGATCTCTTCTTCTAGATTGCCCCATAAGAGGAAACATTTGGTCAACATTTACTTTATCAATCCCTTTTAAAATTTTACATTCCTTGATCAGATCTCCTCTCATCCTTCTAAACTCCAGCGAGTACAAGGCCAAACTGTTTAATCTTTCCTCATAGGTCAACCCGTTCATCCCCGGAATCAATCTGGCGAACCTCCTCTGAACTGCCTCCAATGCCACCACATCCTTCCTCAAAGGATGTTAGTTAGTTGATTCTGTAGTGTAGTGGTTATCACATTCACCTAACATGTGAAAGGTCCCCGGTTTGAAACCACGCAGAAACATTAATCAAGCTTAATGGTGCCACAATGGCACAGTGGTTATCACTGTTGCCTCACAGTGCCAGGGACCCGGGTTCGATTCCCGGCTTGGGTCACTGTCTGTGTGGAGTTTGCACATTCTCTCAGTATCTGCGTGGGTTCCCTCCGGATGCTTTGGTTTCTTCCCACACTTCAAAGATGTGCGGGTTAGGTGGATTTGGCCATGCTAAATTGCCCTTTAATGTCAGGAGGACTAGCTTGGGTCAATATATGGGGTTATGGGGATAGGGCCTGGGTGGGATTGTGGTCGGTGCAGACTCAATGGGCCGAATGTCTCCTTCTGCACTGTAGGATTCTATGATTCTAAATAAAGAGACCAAAATTGGACACAATATTCCAGACGTGGTCTCACCAACACCCTATTCAATTGCAACAACTACTTTTATACTCCAGTCTTTCTGCAATAAATGCCAAAATCCCATTTGCCTTTTTGATTACATGCTGCACCTGCATACTGACTTTCTGTGATTCATAAACATAGACAGCCAGATCCCTCGGCCCAGATGCATTTTGAATCTGCTTTCCATTTAGCTAATAATTTGCCTATTTTTTCTGCCAAAATGGATAACCTCACACTTATCCACATTAAATTCCATCTGCCAAATTTTGGCCCATTCTCCTAGCCTATCTATCTCCATCTGTAGAATCTTTATATCCTCTTTACTGCCTGCTTGCCCACCTATTTTAGTATCATCCGCAAATTTTGCTATGTCACACTCTGTCCCTACTTGCAGATTGTAAACAGTTGAGGTTCAAGGACTGGCTTCTGCGGCACCCAACCAGTTACATTTTGCCAGCCAGAGATGGACCCATTTATCCCGACTCTCTGCTTTCTGTCAGTCAGCCAATCTTCAATCCAATCTAGTACTCTACACACAATCCCCTGCGATCTCACCTTCTGGTTCAGTCTTTTATGCGGCACTTTGTCAAAAGCCTTCTGGAAGTCTAGATATACCACATCTATAGGGTCCCCATTATCCACTGGTTACGTCTTCAAGAACTCAAGCAAGTTTGTCAAGCATAACTTTCCCTTCATAAAACCAAAATGACAATGGTGGATTGAGCTTTGTCTTTCCAAATGCTCAATCATCTCCTCCTCAATGATTGATTCCAGCAACTTCCCCACCACAGAGGTCAAACTAACTGGCCTATAGTTTCCTACTTTTTGCTTCTCTCCCTTTTTGAATAGGGGCGCCACATTAGCGTGTTTCCAATCCACCAGGACATTACCAGAATCCAAGGAATTTTGAAATATCACAACTAATGTATCCACCATCTCTGCTGCCACCTCCTTTAATACCCTAGGGTACAGGTCATTAGGTCCTGGAGACTTATCTGTCTTTAATTCCATTAATTTATTCAATACCCTCTCCCTAGTGAAGGTTATTGCACCAATTTGCTCTACATTAACTACAGTTTTTGGAAAATCTTCATTATTCTCTACTGTGAAAACAGAGGCAAAATATTGGTTTAGTGTCTGCCATTTCTGTGTTTCCCATTAATATCTCACCAGTATCATCCTCTAAAGGGCCAACATTTACCTTAGCTATTCTCTTCCTCTTTATATAAGTGAAGAAGCTTTTGGTATCTGTGTTGATGTTTTCTACTAGTTTCCTTTCATAGTTCATCTTAGCTCTTTTGAGTCTATTTTTAGTAGCCTTTTGCTGAACCTTAAAGTTCTCTCAATCCTCCAGCTTGCCACTAGCTTTTGCAGTTTGGTATGCCCTAGTTTTTGTCTTTATGTCCTCTTTGACTTCCTTGTCTAGCCATAGAATGTTTTTCTTCCTTTTACAATTCCTCTTCCTCTCGACAACATACTTTAATTGAGAGGTATTCAATATCTCCCTCAACATCTGCCCTTGTTCCTCAACTGTCCTGCCCTCAATTATTTGTGCCCAATATACTTGGGCCAATTCTTTCCTCAGGCCTGTATAATTACCTCTGCCCAACACTAAAGCTTTAGAATGGTACTCTGTCTTCTCTCGCTCAATCTGAATCTGAAATTCTAGCATGCTGTGATCACTCTTTCCAAGAGGATCTTTGACAACAAGATTATTTATCAATCCTTCTTCGGTATATAACACTAAATCTAAAATGCCTGTTCCCTGGTTGGTTCCATAATATATCACTCTAAGAAACAATCCCTCATACACTATATGAAATCTCCCTCAAGGTTATCTTAACCAACTTGATTAATCCAGTCAATGTGCATATTAAAATCACCCATGATTACTGATGTGCCCTTCTCACAAGCCCTCATTATTTCTTGGTTTATACTGTGCCCCATTTTGAAAAGATTGCTCGGGGGTGTGTAAATTACTCCTACCAAGTGGAGGGCAGCAGGAAAGCCACATAGAGAATTTGGTGAGGCAAACCTGCTGGTGGGAACTGTAAAATTCTGCCCATAGTTTCTATAATGGACACATACCATTTTGTCCAGGACCTCTTCATCTTCAATAGCACTCAAATCCTCCAAACTGGGTTTGTTTTTTCCCTCTTTCGCATTCTCCTTCTCTTTCTCCTCCATACCATTGGGTAAAATAACCTCAAACTGCTGTACCGATTGGGCTGCTTCAGTTATCACTGGCTCAGTGTCCATCTGCAAAGACAAATAAACAGGTTTCTTTTACTTCATTTGTCTGGTGCAAACGTTGATGCATTTCAAATTCAATAGCCTGAATAAAAAATGGCCTTCAGCAGAGCGCTCCATCATCAGAATTCCCTGGGAAAACCAACCATTGACAAAGAATTATAATAACCATGGTTTTTTTCATTTATTTCTGTTGATTTGTTAATCTATAGTGAAATTCCAACCTATTCCCAAAGCATATTGCAAATTTCAAACTATTCAGTATTTGCACATCAAACTAGCTATAAAACCAAACATAACTAGCAGTATAAGAATGTTTTGTTAATTATAATTTTCTTCAATTTGTTGCAAACACTTAGAGTTAGTTGGTAGGATGAATAAGCAAATTAAAGATTTCTCTTCAAATCACAGCAATAATCATGGTAAGGTTAATAAATGAAACCCTAAAGCCTGGAAATCACTGCACTATAAATGATGTTATATTAATGCTTAATGCATTTCCATCAAATTCCCTCACTGTTATTTCAACAAAGACTTAAACCTTTTTACTTTAAGTGGATTAATACTTCAGAAAAAATAGTTGACAGATGAATTGGATTCAAAATCATGGTGGCTTGTATATCATAACTCACAGAAAGTTCCTGCTCAAACCTTCTCACATTGACCAAAGCAAATAGTTTAATATAAGTGGTTATGCCTACCTGGACAAACTCTCACCAAGTCAAAATTAAGGACTGTGTGAAACTACCGTGGGTTCTGAGAACTTCAGGATGAATTTAAAATTTGTATTTTCTCTTAATTTCCATAATTATTCCAACTCAGAACATCATTTCCAATAGTGTGGCTTTCATTCTACAAATATATAGTTACAATGCTCAGCCAAAATGATGGGGAACATACATTTATTGAACTCAGCGCAAATGTAAAATATTATTTTTAAGTGGCATGTGTGCTCGATGAATATTGAACTGGAAATTAGTAGATTTAAAGCAAACTCAAATAGTCATTTGCAGTGGTTATAGAACACTTGATTTTTATCTTTTATCTCATCATTGACCCAATTTTTTAATCGAAACATTAGGACAATACTTCTTTTAAGAATTTAATATGTAATACAAGCAGTACCACAAAAAGCATCTTCTGAGTCTGTGCCAATTCACACACTTAAATATCAGCATGACCCTTTAGCAATGTTTGTCAGCCTTGCTGCCAGTATTAAAATAGACAACAAAGAAACAAGGGGCTCTCGTATGATAAACTGGAACTTTTTTTGGCTTAATTCACTGTAGCAATGCAGGCAGCTGCTTTGCTCTACATCACATCTGTGTCAACACTTGCACCAAAAATATCCTACTAATTCATGCCACCAGCATTATTGATCAGTAATTACACCAGATATGCTTGTAGCAGTTTCATCAAAATTGCCAATCCTTCAGTGGAAGTGTTGCCATACAACAACCTCAAGGAGTGCACTGGCTGTCAACTTCTACCAGGACTAACCCTCGATAAGCTTCACAAGATAATAATTATTGTACAATAAGCCATCATGATTTTGAAAGTCATGTTATCATGGTGTCAAAGTTATAAATCACTGTTTCACTTTATGACAAAACGTGAAAGTCAGTTGGATACTTGATTAGAAGGCAGTATTCCATTATACTCCTTACAGACAAGTCTCCTTATCCTCTACCATTTTCTAAAATAAATTTTGTGCTATATTTACCATAATGTGTAAATGCGTCTTTGCTAAATTAGCTGAGCTTTACGCAAGCTATGTTAGGGACACCGCATATGGTTTTTGTATCCCTAGATTAGAAAAAGCTAGATAGCTGGGCTCTTTACTCAAGATTACCATGCAACAAACTCCGTTGGAAATAGTTGTGTGTGGACTCAGATGAGAAGATTAAGCTGAACAATGGAGCGCTGTGAAAAAAATATCTTGCTGACATTCACAGCCTTGGCATGAAGAAAACCATTTGCAGAACATCCCAGAAACATTCATTGCTTGTAAGACTTTACCAGAGGAAAAATCATTACCTTGAGAATAGATAGCAGGTAGAAGTAAACTCATGAGAATAAGAGTTGAAAAAACACCATTCCTTAAATGTATTTGATTTTAGAAGAAAAAATGATGGTTTACAAAATCACACTGCCGATACTCTCATATACTTGTTATTACCGAATTGTCCGTATCTGGTCAGAACATAACAGATATACTTCACAAGCCTATATTAGATTGATATAATATACACATTTAGCATCAATAGATGCTTTTAGGTTCCTTCACTATTGATGTATACAGGGATTCCATAAATACTGGTCAATTATATAGTTTGTTCTTTCAGTTTGGATTGTGGAACACTTTACCTATGGACTGAAATAACAACCGAGTATCCAAGTTTAGTTACAAAACAGAATTGAATAATGCTTTGATTAAAATAAAATGACTACCAGTTTATAGTGAAAATCTAAAGGTGAATTTCACATTATTGAACCCAGAAGGAGTAATATTACGTACCTTAATCATCCATGGAAACTGGTATCTCCAGTGTCTAATCTTAATTTGTTTATTTTCCACATAATCTTGCAATTACCTTTTTACCAAATGCATTCATTTGAACTCAGCTACAGTAAAACCACTCAGTCAGTCTCACAATCCCAATCCTTCTTAAATATGCATCAGTTTCTCGTCAGGCGCCAGATTGAAGTGGCAAAGAACTGCACCTTCTTTGGTTTAGAGGCTTCCAATTGGTCTCTAAATCAAAGTCAAGTTGAGCTGACTGAATCTACTGCTTTCTAAATTTCATCAAAACGTATCAATCAACTGAATCCCAGTATAGCCTGGATTCTTAGGTAACTGCTTCTCTTTTCCCAGGTGGCATTCCAATATAGATAACAAGCTCTTCAAACAGGTGAGAATATTTTACTGCTCTTCAAAATACATTCTACTCTATTTTTAGTTATCAGGAAGACAGGGATCATCTATGCACAGGGAACCAGGAGGCCCACAGGACAGATATTGTTCAGATAATGAGAGCAGGTAGCCATCGGGTGAAATCTTAACATAAAATGGCAGAGTTTTGGTTCCAGCGTGAAAAATTGAGTGCTTTCCGCTAACGGCGCCAGCATGTTTTCAGGCCAAATCTTATGCCTCATTAACAATAATTTTTATGCCCATGAATTTCACGCTGCTCCAGCGGCGTGTTCCCTCTGATTCACCCACCCCGCAATGACTTAACTGCTGCAAGCACTGGAGAGCTGCATATAAATGGCTCCCTAGCACTTGTTTCACAGTGACCGCAGGACATGGCCGGCGAGAAGGCAGCACCATGCTTTTCAGAGGGAGCCCTCACAAGGATGCTGATGGTGTGGAGCAGAGGCGGGACACAATCTACACCCGCTCCATGAAACGGCCTTCCAGCAGAGTCCCACCCTCACCTGGGATGCAGTGGCAGCCCTTGTGAGTGCAAGTGCACTCCAGAAGAGGATGGGGCAACAGTGTTGGAAGATGAAAGTCAATACTCCCACCTACATTCTCCCTATCCGTGTCATTGCAGGACAAACTCAACCATAACAGGCATCAGCGGATGCAGCAAGCTGGAGTCCGAGCTGAGAACCCTCACATGTTTTGAGAAGCAAGCCTTCAACCTAGAGCCAGAGAGGAGGAAGAGCATGCCTGCGCTGCTGATCAAGTGAGGGCAGCAGAGAAACGTGAGGATCCTCTACACATATGCTATCATTCCTCAAGTGTCAAATGAGTAATCACTGTTCCCTCCATATCCGCTGTAATGTACTGATGCCATGTCCCTTCTCCTGTAGGCCGGCCAGCGGATCTGGCCGCACCATCCTCGTGCCCTCTGGCCCCACCGGGCTCCAGCTATTCAGAGGGGGATTTCTCCAACTCCACCGCCAAAGAGGCGTCACAGCTGTCACCCGCACCCACCACTAGAGCAGATACTCACACCTTGGTGGGTCCAATAAGTAGGATCGCTTCTGGGTCACTCACAGCTGAAGATCAACAGCAGGCGGAGGCAGTGAGTCCCAGGGAAACCGGTACTCAGAGGGATGCCAGAGCCCAGTAGTCCGCTGAGTCCCTGCCAATGATATGCTTCTGGACCTGGTCATCCCACAGCTGATGGAGCTGCAAAGGCAGAGATGCGAGTATCAAGAAGGGGTGACAACAGCCCTCCTTCAAGTTCCCATTGGAAGAGTCTCATCGTCTTCTATCCGAGTAGATGGTTCCATCACTGCAGTGCATTGAAGACAGCACAGAGACATTGGTAACCTCAGTGGAGACCTTTGTGCAGGACATGCACTCCACATGGCAGGAGATATTCGCCATGATGCAGGTCTTCGAGTGCATGGTGCAGGCACAGGTGGGAATCCACGAGTGTCAGCGCCAGAGGACGGCAAGGCTTCTGGATCTCACTCTGCATGGTCTTGCCGATGTACCCTTGGGAGATACTTTCCTGCAGCGTATGAGGTAGACAACGTTGGCTGAGTCGCATGAGTATGTACTGTGTACCTGGTGGGCGGTGTTCTCATGTGTGATGGTAGTATCCATGTCAATGACCCGGCACAACTTGCAGACGTTGCCGAGGTTAGTGCGGTTTTTTGCTGTGGTGTTTTTTCCGTGGACTTGCGGTAGAGTGAGGTGCTGAGGTGACAGTGCCTGATGGAGATGCATGTGTCCAAGAATGCAACCGATTCTGGAGAGTAGTACATGGGACTTAATAGGATGGAGGGTTATAGGAGCACACAAACGGAGTGAATGATGCTGAGGGGAAATGGTGCTATAGAGTGTTATGGAAGCTGAGACTGGAGTGAGGACAGACCATCAATAAATATTACGCATTCCAATCAAAAAGCAGACCCAAGCCCAGAATTTCAGTTAGTAGAATATGCAGGTTGGTACAGTGCAAGATAACAGAGATTTTACTGTATATCTCATTCCACTCCTCTTTTCTCCAAGGTGCTGACTCTTACACGGCAACATAAATCTGCTAATGCCCATATTGTGCAGTGGCAAAGTTAATTTTACTTGAACATAACTGCACAATGGAATGAAAGAGCAAAGCGCTTTATCCAGGTATTTATCCTTAGTTAAAGCATACTGTGTGCATGTTTTTCTTCTGAATTGTATGCTCTAAGTGTACCCCCAACATAAGAAGTAAGTGACGTTGATAGATAGTTGCAAGTTGTCAGCATCAAGCTCTATGTTGGATCAGTAGTTGGCTCTTCAAGACAAGGCAATGAGTACCTGATGTAGTGGATGCTTGGGCCTTTATGCTGCGTCATGCACCTGGTTATTTCAGCAGGGCATCTGGGTAATACAGTTGTGGCAGTGCGCAAAAGAAAAACTCTTGTATCATCTGTGCAGCTCCTGCAAACCAGAGGTTTCTGTGGGAACAGACTACTGGGTAACTATAAAGCAGTCAAAGCCCTAAACTCTTTAGTTCCATTTTATCCTCCCTTATGCTGTTTCTGCATCTACTTCTAAAAAGCAATGGAAATAAAAATCAGCTGCAGTATCTCTAGGATCCAATTTATCCATTACACTTAAAGAAACCTGTGCCACATTTGCACCCAATTAATTTGGGTTTCATATTCACAAAACAACGAAGACTGAACAAGTAGTCCATTTATAAGTCAGCAAGCCAGAATGATGACGATCAAAAATGAAGCTGATAAAATAATGAATTAAAAAATTAACATTTACCAAATAATCGCTATTGATCAAAAGGCAAACTAATCAAATTGCTCAAAACATTTTTAGGAAACAATTTTCACCACCAACTTCGATCTGAAATGCTAGCTATAGAAAAAACGTTTGTTATAAAATAAAAATAAAATTTAACAAAATTTCTATCAGAAATTTGTAAATTTAGCCATTGAAAAGCATTTTCTGTGCTTAAAACGTGCCAAACAAACATTTTCCAGTAGGTCTTTACTTCTCTGAAAAGCCTAAAGCTAAAAAGTCTAAGTCATAGAACATTAACAACTGCAACTCACAAGACAACTATGCACACACTAACGTGCAGAAAACATCCAAAGTGATCAATATGATCCTCTACAGATTCTAACCATACAATAAAGGCTGAGAAAGGGAGCAACAATAAGCCATCTACCAGAAAGGTAACAGGTTTGATCTCCAATATGTCCTGAATTAGATGATCACTGCCTTTCCATGGTGAGAATGTCACAATTGGTCTCCATTGCTGGATTTAGGTGAGAGAAAAACCAACTTGCAGTATCTCTTCTTGTCACTTCACAGAAACTTTGCTGCAAAATATTTGTGTACTGATGTTTACTGTGACAGGATTGAGCTCAGCCCTAATGACACCCAAAATTGAATAGCATGCTCACATTTATTTCCATGGAGATTGTCTCACTCATTCACTGGAACTTTTACAGAGATTCTACAAAATCAGTGGAAAATAGTATTCTGGTTTCCTCAGCTTTTCTGAAAATCTTCAGCCAAGACACACTCCCTCATTTAAAACATTTCACTTTACTGAGTTCTACTGACAATGGTGGCATTGTACTTCTCATGAGACATGGCCTCAGATGAGAAGGGAAAGAAAAGCACTTATCAAATTTTTGTTTCCAAATTAACATAAACTGTACAAACACAGAGTGACAATTAAGGATAAGCAATGTTACTATTGGACATGTTGATATCATGCTTTAAAGATAAAGGGAGATATGGGCAGGATTTTCTGGCCATTCCCACCAACGGGATCTTCAGGTCCTGGTGGCGGTGACCACCACACAGGCCACCCCCGCCCCGCCTTCCCTGGCCGAGGAAGGTACGAACAATGGGAAACCCTGTTGACAGCAGCAGGACCGGAAGATCCTGCTGACAGCTAATGGCGAGTCACCTCTGCCGCCGCAGAACACACAGCAGGGGGTTGCACAGTGATTAGCACTGCTGCTTCACAGCGCCAAGCTCACAGGTTTAATTCCAGCCTTCGGTGACTGTCTGTGGAGTTTGCATGTTCTCTCCCTCTCTGTGTGGGTTTCCTCCGGGTGGTCCAGTTTCCTCCCACAGTCCAAATGGTTAGGTAGATTGGCCATGTTAAATTATCCCTTAGTGTCCAAAGAAGTGTAGGTTAGGTGGATTAGCCATGGTAAATGCGCAGGGTTATGGAGATAGGGTGAAGGGGAGGCCCTGGGTGGGATGCTCTTTTGGAGAGTAAGTGCAGATTCGATGGGACGGATAGCCTCTTTCTGCACCGTAGGGATTCTATGGTTCTGCGAGTCTTGTACATGATTTTTAAATGAAATATGTTAGTCAAACATTTGGAATACATTTTTATTCATGGCAATAATGTTTCAGAACAATAATTGTTTTACTTTGACAGTGCTAACATCTGAAAAGCAGTTGCATTCCAATTTGCACCTCTTAATTAAAACACAAACATATGTTAAAAATCATATAAGAACTCGTTAAAAGCTATAAATTTCAGAACCAGCTTTATTAAGCAAACAAATATGCTTCTCAAGGTTAATATACTCTGTAACTGTAACACAATTTGAAAATCACTACCATCTGGCTGGCTTTCATTATAATAGAATGCACCTCTTGAATTACGCATGTCATACATAGCTTAGATAATAGAACATCATTCTCCCCAAGTTAACAAATGCCAAACAACTGCTTGTAGCTTCTCCCAATGTAAACTGTGTCTGGCTACATCTTTAGTATGAAACTCCAGATAAATGTATGCAAAGTCAGAACTCAGGTATTTTGCTTTGCTATCATCTCAGTGCTGGACTCCATGGTCCACGATAATAATGGTAATAATAACGTCACAGTAAGAGTTTTAACAACACCAGGTTAAAGTCCAACAGGTTTATTTGGTACCATATGCCATTAGCTTTCGGAGCGCTGCTCCTTCGTCAGATGGAGTGGATATCTGCTCTCAAGCCATTCCATCTGACTCCACTCCATCTGACGAAGGAGCAGCGCTCCGAAAGCGAATGGCATTTGCTACCAAATAAACCTGTTGGACTTTAACCTGGTGTTGTTAAAACTCCAGTCCAACGCTGGCATCTCCACATCAATAATAATGTCACCCAGTATTTACGTACTGTGGGTCAAAAATGACCCAATTAAAATAAAAGAAATACTTATGCAGCAATTATTATTAATGACACACAAAAACCACAAGGATACTGTAGAATGTGGTTAACATCCATGTTCTTGTACTTACTGACTGATATCATTCTGGTTAGGGTTTAAAAATCAGACATCGTCCACCTCCCTCTGCTGTACAACAGTACAACCAATACATGTTAGGTGTACACCAAGAAATTCCTAAGCAATCTAAATGTAGCAAAACTCTGACTTGTTAGTCACAGCCCCCCATCAACATTTAACTAATGTGCCACAAAGCAAATTTCAATGAAGTGCTACGTTATTGGAGAACAAAGATGAACACAAACAAAAACAGAAAAACCTGGAAAATCTCAGCAAGTCTGATAGTATCTGTGGAGAGAGAATAGAGCCAACATTTTGAGTCTGAATGATCCTTCGTCAGCTCTGAGATGATCTAACCATTGCCCCTTGACATTTAATGGCAATATCATCCCTTAATCTCCCGCTATCAACATCCTGGTGGTTACCATTGACCAGGAACCTAACTGGACTAGCTATGTAAATACTGTGGCTAGCAGAAGAGGTCAAAGGCTAGGAATCTTGCAGTGAGTAACTCACTTCCTAACTCCCCAAAGCCTGTCCACCATCTATAAGGCATGGGTCAGGAATGTAATGGGACACTCTCCTCTTGCCTGGATGACTGCAGCTCCAACAACACTCAAAAAGCTTGACACCAACCAGGACAAAACAGCCTGCTTGATTGCTACTCCTTCCACAAACATTCATTCCCTCAACCCCCGATAAACTATGGCAGCTATGTGTACCATCTACACAATGCACTGCAGAAACTCACCAAGGTTCCTTAAGCAGCACCTTCCAAACTTACAACCACTAGTATCTAGGACAAGAGCAGCAGATACCTGGGAACACCACCACCTGGAGGTTCCCCTCCAAGTCACTCATCATCCTGACTTGCAAATGCATCGCCGCCATTCCTTCACTGTCACTGGGTTGAAATCCTGGAATTCATTCCCTAACAGCACTGTGGATGTACATACATCCAAAAGGCTGCAATGGTTCAAGTAGACAGATCACCACTACCTTCTGAAGACAACTAGGGATGGGCAATAAATGCTGGACTAGACACATACCATTAAAAAATTTTAAAAATTGAGGCTTTATCAGTATTTCACTGAGGTATCAGCCGAGATTCAGAGCTTTAAGAGATAAGTGGGCTACCAACAAAGCCACAGCTGACGCAATGGTTGGAATTTCCCAGCCATTCCCGACGACTGGATCTTCCTGTCCTGCCGCCAATTCGCCACTGCAGGTTCCCTGGTGGTGGAGGGTGCCAATGGGCAAACCCGTTGACAGCGATGGGACCGGATGATCCCGTCACCGGCCTCTGCAAAACATGCTGGGGGAGGGGTGGTTTGCAAAATCCCACCCAATCAATTTGCACAGGTACATGAAAGTACATAAAATTCAGCTCCAGAATCTAATAGGAAAAATAGTCAGAATGAGGAACGAACAGACGTAGAGAAGGAAGAAGGAGTGAATTATTAGAATTCACACAATGTCATCAATGCCTTATTTGTTGGGAATACTTTGACAATGCACAATCCTCAGATCTTTTAATTCCCAAAAATCTATCTGAATACCTCAATGACTAAGCATCTACAGATCTCCTAGGTAAAGTATTTAAAAATTCAAAACCTTTAAGTGGAGAAATTTCTGCTCATCTCAGCCTTAAACAGATTATTCTAGCCATGAAGAACCCACATCAAAAATCAAATCTCATCTGTCTTTCTAATGACAATTGAACTTTCAGGTAAGTAAACACGAACGTATACTGGTTCTTGAACTAACTTAAGTAAAAAAATGCTTGCATAAGGGCCTAACGGACCTAACATGTCTATATATTGACTATTGCTGATCCAAATCTCCTCAGAGGAGACTAAAGATTATTTGTGTGCGGCCTGAAAAATAACATTTTCCAAAGAAGAACATTCTTCTAAACTTAGTTAAGAGTTTAACTAATAAAAATGCACAAGCAGTATTCAATGTATAGACATGCAGGAGTTTAACAATAATTAATCAAAGGATGTTTATCATAAAGAAATTAGATCAGATTATATTGTGTACTGAGTATAATATACGCACAATGGTCAGACAATTTCCTCAATTGTTTGTTCACCCGTTGATTTCATAGTTTTTAATCAAGCTTTAACAAGTTTTAATTGAACTACACCAGAATGAATTCCATGCCTTCAGGAAGAAAAAGGGCTAAAACTGGAAATAATTACATTTTCATCGTGTACCCAGCTCTCAAAAACTCATTCTTTATTTGTGGACCCAATGATGCATGTGGACAGGCTTTTCAGAAAGTGGGAGTATCACAGTCAATTCTGCGCCAATTTTCAACCATGTCCAGATATGTGGACCTTCCTGCAAATGTCACTACATGCCCAGTACTTTACCCCTCCCCTATCCCAGGAAGGCGGAGGACAGTTGAGTCATCATCATGGCTGTGACCCATAACCTCAGTATAGATCATGGTGTCCTATTGGTAAGAATATCTTATTCATTATAACTTCAGGAAATTGGAGGCTGGTGATAATGCATTCTCCTGTCCCAGAAGCAACTAGAGGATTCCACTGCACACATGGAACTAGTTGTTTGAAAAAGGTAAACCAGAGACTAAAAATTTATCTCTCAATATATTGAAAGTTGTTACACTCACTTTTTCCTTTCCACTTCCCTGGAGTGGACAGTTTCAACCTACTGCTATTGTGGGTACGACTGGCTGGATTGGGGAACCAGTGTATTTTTTATCGTGCAATTTCATGCTTACACCTCCGTCCAATTGGTTGGATGTACATTATGGTTTTGAGTTTTTTGACAATGGTTTATTACTCCCTTATTTCTTTGCTCTTTATCGGTGTTGAAAAATAATAATTTCAATATTATGATATATTATAATAATATATTGTCTAGATAGTGCTCAACATCAACATCAATAGAATGGCTGAAATTTCTTTCATTATACTGCAGAAAGCAATTGAAATTTGCTTTCATACTAACCAAACTGTTGCTTCTGGAGAGGTGAACTGTTCCTGAGGAGGACAACCTCCGGGTGCTTGCAAAAGTTGGAGGATGTGCCACCAAATCTTCATTTTTTTCCAGCCCTAGAAACTTAGTTAATGCCTCGACCTGCTGTGCCAATATCTGTTGTTCCACCCTAAGCTGCAGATTCTCTTCTCGTAAGTCATTCACAGTGGTAGCCAGAGGCAGAATCTGGTTGGTGACTTCTTCCACCTGTCCATTTACCACTTTCCTGAAAACTTGCAGATCAATGTGGATCTCCTTCACTGCATTGCGCAATGTATCTTCAAAGTCCCCAACCACAGTGGTGAGGGAGTGAAGGTTTTCGTTCTTTAAGTTCTCAATGTTGACACCAGGCATGCTGACAGATGTAAAGTGGTTTCTAAACTTCTCTTTATATACAAAGGGGAACACGTGTTCTGTTCACACCAGACATGCAATGCCAGATATGGTCACTGATTTTGTCTAAACTTCCGCACATGCGCTTAAGTAACAAAGTTCAGTTCCAGCAGCAATCCAATTGCATGGTCTAGATGCACAAAAGCTTTTAAGGTCACTTTTGCAACAAATCCAACAGCTAGGCCTATATTTAAATACATTGTCTTGACAGAAAGTTAATTTTAGGTCTCTTGTGGGACAAATAAATGCTATTGGCTTCGATGGCTGGTAAACTAGCCAATGAGCATCCAAAGCAGCAACAGACAAAAAAAAACTGACAGCTGGAGTGACTGACCTAGCATAAGGACACGGCAGGACAGTTTGTTGAAAGTCTCAATCTACGACAGACTGAAACACTGAAAACTACAAACACAGATATTAACCATTTAAGTGCCACGCTCCACTTACACATACAGGAACTCAATTAAACAATTTTTAAAAATAACTTTAAATGTTTCAATTTATGATGGGAATACTATTCAAACATTACTTATTGCTATCCCTGCATTTATAGTTTATTTTCTTTACACTAAATGACAACTAGTCCTGTATTAACTAGTGTTCAAAATTTGATTACTGTGTGAAAATGTAACAAACAAACAAAGAACAAAGAACAATACAGCACAGGAACAGGCCCTTCGGCCCTCCAAGCCCGCCCCGCTCCCTGGTCCAAACTAGACCATTCTTTTGTATCCCTCCATTCCCACTCCGTTCATATGGCTGTCTAGATAAGTCTTAAACGTTCCCAGTGTGTCCGCCTCCACCACCTTGCCTGGCAGCGCATTCCAGGCCCCCACCACCCTCTGTGTAAAATATGTCCTTCTGATATCTGTGTTAAACCTCCCCCCCTTCACCTTGAACCTATAACCCCTCGTGAACGTCACCACCGACCTGGGGAAAAGCTTCCCACCGTTCACCCTATCTATGCCTTTCATAATTTTATACACCTCTATTAAGTCTCCCCTCATCCTCCGTCTTTCCAGGGAGAACAACCCCAGTTTACCCAATCTCTCCTCATAACTAAGCCCCTCCATACCAGGCAACATCCTGGTAAACCTCCTCTGTACTCTCTCCAAAGCCTCTACGTCCTTCTGGTAGTGTGGCGACCAGAACTGGATGCAGTATTCCAAATGCGACCGAACCAACGTTCTATACATCTGCAACATCAGACCCCAACTTTTATACTCTATGCCCCGTCCTATAAAGGCAAGCATGCCATATGCCTTCTTCACCACCTTCTCCACCTGTGACGTCACCTTCAAGGATCTGTGGACTTGCACACCCAGGTCCCTCTGCGTATCTACACCCTTTATGGTTCTGCCATTTATCGTATAGCTCCTCCCTACATTATTTCTACCAAAATGCATCACTTCGCATTTATCAGGACTGTGCAGGTCGTGTGATTGCAGCGAAGTTGGCAATAATTAGAAAGTACAATTGGTTTCCATAACTGCAAGCTACAGAGAAGAAACATTCAGCAAAGGTTTCTGTTCCTGATCACTATCCAGTGAGTCATGCTATGGAGAAAGGGCAAGAACATAATCAAGCTGCCTTTACAGTGGAATAGCTAACTTGTGCAAAATAAGGGCTCATGGAGTTGGGGGTAACATATTAGTGTGGTAGAGGATAGGTTAAAGGACAGAAAACAAAGTAGGGATAAGTGGGTGCTTTTCAGTTTGACAGGCTGTATTAGTTATTTTCAAATACATTCAAGGAAAGTAGGTTTTGCTGGCTAGACCAGCCTTTATTGTCCATCTCTAATTGTCCTCGAGGAGATGGTGTTGAGCTGCCTTCTCGAACTGCTGCAGTCCATGTGGTGTAGGTACACCCACAGTGCTGAAATAGGGAGGGACTTCTAGGATTTTGATCCAGCGATAATGAAGGAATGACAATATATTGTCAAGTGAGGATGGTAAGTGGAGGGAAACTTCCAGGTGGTGCAGTCCCCATTGTATCTGCTTCCATTCTCCTTCTAGATGGTAGTGATCATGGGTTTGGAAGGTGCTGCCTAAGGAACCTTGATGAGTTCCTGCAGTCAATCTTATAGGTGGTACACACAGCTGCCACTGTATGTCAGTGGAGCGAGTGAACGTTTGTGGAATGTGTAGCAATCAAGTGGGCTGTTTTGTCCTGACTGGTATCAAGCTTCTTAAGTATTTTTGGAGCTGCACTCATCCAGGCAAAGGAAGAGCATTCCATCACACCCCTGACATTGTAGATTGTGGACAGTCTTTAGAGAGTCAGGAGGTGAGTTACTTGCCACAGGATTCCTAGTCTCTGCCCTGCACTGTAGCAACATTATTGACATAGCTAGTCCAGTTAGGTTTCCGGTCAATGGTAATCCCCAGGATGTTGCTCGTGATTGTTAGATTCTCTCTTGTTAGAGATAGTCAATGCCTGGCACCTGTGTGTCGGAAATCTTACTCACCACTTGTCAGACCAAGCCTGGATTATTGTCCAGTCTTGCTGTATTTAGACACGAACTGTTTCAGTATGGCAAGGAACACTGTTTGATAAACAAGATGAATGGGAAAGTAAGTTGTGAGCAGAGCATAATGTCTATAAAAAAAACATAGGTAGGTTACATGAATTCGAAAGAAGGTGGCAAAAACAGTACGATGAGGGAAATGTGTGGTTATTCATGTTGTAGGAAAACAGAATGTTTTTAAAAAGGAGGGAAACAATTAATGCTGATATTCAGGTTGATTTAGTTAACAAAAAAGCCCTTATTTTGAAGGCACAGCTAGCAATTATTAAGGCAAATGATTTTGGTGGTCTTTCTTGCAGGGAGTTGAAGTATAAGAATAAGAAAGTCTTGTTGTGATGAATAAAATTTTGGCTCCACACACCTGGAGATACTGTGATATACTTGCCGAAGAGGGAAGCAACACGGGTTCACTAGATTAACGGTTGGGATGACAGGATTGTCTTATGAGCAGAGATTGAGTAGAATAGGCCTATATATTCTGGAGTTTAAAGGAATGAGAGATGATCTCATTGAAAAATAAAAGATTCTGAGAGAGTTTGAAAGGGTAGATGTTGAAAGGCTATTTCTCCTGGCGAGAGAGTGTAAAACTAAGGGACATAGCCTCCAGACAAGAAAAAGGCAATTTTGAACTGAGATAAAGAAGAATTTCTTCACTTGGAAGTTTGTTAATGCTTGGAATTCTCTGCACCCAAGGTGCTGTGGTTGCTAAGTCATTGGGTGTATTCAAGGCTGAGATTGATAGATTTTTGGACTCCAAAAGAATCAAGGGAAATGGAAATCAATGAAAAAGTGGAGTTGAGGCAGAGATCAGTCATGATCTTATTAAATGGTAGTGAAGGCTTGGGGAGTTGTATTGCCTTCTCTGGCTCTTATTTCTCATATTCTAATGAAACTCCAGCTTTCCACATACAGAATATCTAGTTTAGGTCAGATACCAAGAGGCTGCCAACATTCAAGAATTTTTATCCCAGCATGAGCCAGCACTGTCAGGGGCGGGTTCTCTGCAGCAGACCCCCCCCCCACCCCCCCAGCACAAAGCTTGCAGCTGTCAAAAAAACTGACGAGTGCCGGAAGATTGCAGTCCTCTCGAATTCAGACTTTTATGATGCCTCAGCCGGAATTTAACGAAAAAAACTCTAAGTGCCGAACAAACATGAAAACAAGAGAAATCGTGCTGCTTTATTTGATTGGCTACCAGTCGGCAATTGCCACACCTCCAGAGTACCCCTTCCTCCCCCGGATTGCTACTCCCACTGAACAACTCCCTCCCCCCACCGATCACTGGCCCCACTGATCAACCTCCAATCGCTACTCCCAACGATCACCTCGACCGGTGAATTCCAGTGAGCCCGGACGGTAGCGCTAATGACATTTAAATAATGTTATAAATATTTAAATTGGCTTCGCGGCCTTTCTGGGTGTGAAGTCAATTTCACTGTCAAATCAGTGCCGGTAGGATTGCAAGAGGTGAAAAACTGGGCATGATTCTGATTTTTTGCCTCTTGCCCTATCTTACCTACTCACCTTGCCGATCAACCGGCGGGATGAGCTGGTAAGATCGCAGTCTTAGAATTTTTTTGGGCAGGTTCCGACCATGATGCTAAGTGTCATCAAAACACATGCAATTTTCCTTTGAAAATATTACCTGGGTAAAAAGGAGCTCCTACTTCTGCCTAAAAATTTGGGTATCAAAAATTGTATTTACAGTACATCGATGTTCACAGTATGAAATTAGCCTGCAAAGCTAATACTAGAAGGCTAGTATTACATAGCTTTTAAATATTTGACAGACATCATTTGTGGGATTATACTAACAAAATGTGAACATATACACTTCACTACAGTTTAGAGTGCTGAAGCACTACTAAGTCATTATTCAAAGATAAGGTACAGCAACTGAAAAGCAAATATGCTCTTCCATGGCATGATCTTTAGTTACCCATATCCATTTCCATAACCTTCTCCTATCCATGATGTTTTATCCCTATTGGCAAACAATTTACACGTTGACTCCCCAGTCAACACAGATCTTAAATAGAATTTCTCAGAAGTGTTTTCACATTTATCAGCTGTTGTATTTCCAAATATACAGGATGCAAAGCAGCAATCAAATAATTGACAGCAGACAGGTGACACGTGAGAAAGTGAACGACTGCACAGTAAAATTTGCCTTGCACTCAAGTATTTTTACTTTGTGTTAGTAAGAATGTACTGCAACAACGCTTTAAATTAGATCATAAAGAATTCGAGAATTTACACTTTTTTAAATTAATTGTCTGATATAATCTTATACTCCCCCTCCCCTTACTTTGATTAGCCCAACAATTTTAATCCAAAATGGTAACCAACACCTAAAAGATTCTCTCTCAAATTTTCTACCTTTATCTCCAACTTGCCCAGGATATTATTTTTCACTTCGGAACTTTTGAAAGTAAATATTGACAGACTGTTCATGAACATGGAGTTATCACAAATATTTTTGACCTCACCAGACTTGCATACAAATTCCATTAAGCAACAATAATAATTATGAGCGTGAACCATGCGGATTATACCCTCAGGAGCCACGGGTATTGGGGCCAATTGTAGGGGTGCTACTGAAATCAGCAAACTCAGGATAAATTCAAGATCAAACCTCGAACCTACGATCTGCAAAGCTTAGTAGTACACTATTTTTGTCAATACAAAAGAATTTTAAACATGCTTCCTTAAAAATAACTTTCTCCATCGTAGGTCAATGATGACATTGCATTGGATAAGAAATTTCCAAATCAATTATCACAAAATTATGTACTTTTACATTGATGACAAGTGATAAACTTGAGTATTTGTACGATAATAACCTAGTAATCAATACGAATTGGAAGGGAAGTATTATGCCTAACCAATCTGCTCACCACCTTTCAAAAACTGACATCACAATTGGACTGTGCAAAGTTTTATGACATGGTATGCCCATATATCCAAAAGACATTTGACAAAGTTCCACATGAAAAGCCACTAAATACTCAGAATAAACCATGGTAATACATTTTTAAAAGTGGCTACAGGACAGAAACAAATATCTGTTAAAGGAGTTATGTCAAAAAAAAATACAAGATTGTGTAAAGAGGTTTGAAAAGACACAGAGGTTTTTTTCCCCCACTGGCTGGGGAATCAAAAACATAGGGGCACCATCTTAGGATTATGGAATAATGGAATAATCATTTAGGACTGTGATGAGGAACAAGTTCTTCACTCAAAAGTTTTTAAAGTTTATTTATTAGTGTCACAAGTTGGCTTACATTAACACCGCAATGAAGTTACTGTGAAAATCCCCTAGTCGCCAGCATCCGGCACCTGTTCAGGAACACTGAGGGAGAATTTAGCATGGCGAATGCACCTAACCAGCGCGTCTTTCGGACTGTGGGAGGAAACTGGAGCACCCGGCGGAAACCCACGCAGACACAGGGAGAATGTGCAGACTCCATAGACAGTGATCCAAGCCGGAAATTGAACCCGGGTCCCTGGCGCTGTGAAGCAGCAGTGCTAACCACTGTGCCACTGTGCAGCCTTATGTATGTAAATGTGCCCTGTGAATGTGACTATTTGGAATTCTCAACCGTAGATGGCTGTGAAAGCTTCATCATTGAATATCTTCAGGACCAAGGTAGACAAATGTTTGGTATGTCAACCCCCCGTTCTCCATTGCACAAGGCATTTCAGGCAGTCTTAAACATTGGGCGGAATTTTTCAATAAATGGCAAAGCGTCGGATTCTGACTGAACACTAGCTTGTTTCTCCCCCGAGAAACAGGCAGTTTTTCACTCCAGATCTTCTAACAAAAAAAAAGCCAAGTGGCGTTTTTTATGCCATCATTCCTGAGCAGCAGGGCCTAAAGAGGCTGGCACCACAGAGACCAGGGCACCCTTTCCAATTGAAGTTAACAATGCCCCTCTCCCATCATCGTTGGCATTGGGGCATCAAAGCCCCCTCCCCCCACAATGCAGGTATATCCCCCCCCCCCCACAATGCAAGCATTACCCCTCCTCTTAATGGGAAGTCCCCAATGGGGTTCCCTAGAGGTCTCATCTCTAGCAGTGTCAACCTCAGTTTTTGGAAACCTGCAGTGATTCCCGCCAGCGTGATGTCACATCAGTAGGGCAGGGAAGAGAACATATGGGGAACCCAGAGGCTATGGCGTAAAGCCGTTTCTGCATATAAGGAAATATGGTTTACACCCTCAGTGGGTGTGTACCTGATTACGTTGCTAGCAGGCGACAGGGATGATCTCATTCTGAGATTTCCCTGGCACTGTGCTCCTCTCGTGAGAGTTAGCGGCTATAACAGGATTTACATCTACGCCAAACAGGACTGGAAAATCATCTCCATTATTTCTTGATAGTTCGAAAATGTTGCGTTAATGCACTGGACACAAGAGTGACACATCAGATGGTATCAAGTAAAATTATCAAGTTTTTGAAATGGGTGATATGGGGAGTTGGTTCGAAAATGGAGTTGAAGTACAAGATCAACCATGATCATATTTAATGGTGGAGCAGGTTTGACGAGCTCCATGGTCTACTTTTGTTGTGATGGAATCTGTAGCTTCAAAGCTTGGCTTATATTTTTTGAGACAGAGCCCAGTTCCAAGCTGCACAGATACTTGTCCCTCCCGTGCATCAAACTATGCGTCTTGAGCAACACCTGATGAGGCCGGACCCTCAGGAATCGCGGCTCCCCTCCCATGACCCTCGCACCTCGGAGGAAAATCCAGAGGAAAGCACCAACCAGGTATCACAGGCATCACTTGCAGCATCCACCAGCTCAGAAACACACACCTCAATGAGTGTGACAGGCTTCAGAGTCACTTTCTGGTGAGCACCATACAGCTGCTGATGCATGTCGGGTGGAGGCGGGAACATCCGAACACCAGGCAGAGGTCTGCTGGATCCCAGGAAACAACTGGCTCCCAGCCCATTGGCGAGCCACTGGAAACAGTTTTCACAAAGCTGCTGGAGATGCAGAAGCAGAACCGGGGACTGCAGGAGGGGGTGTCAGCAACATTCGGCAACTCCAAGGCTGCTTGGAGGAGTCCCACAGCATTCAGGTGCAGGAGATGGTGCCAACATTGCATGGCATCCAGGCCAACACTGCAAGGATGGCGACTGCAATGAAGAGCCTAGGGCAGGAAATGGTAGCCATGGGTGGCAGGGTCTAAGGCTTGGTGCTCTGAGGGCTATTGCTGACTGGGCTTGCACACCATGGTACAGACAATGTTGGGCCTTCAGGACCGGCAGCGCCACATGATGTAGACGCTTCTGGAGTTCACTCCAGCTGCCACTCCATTCCATCAAGTGTCCCAGAGGCCCATGTTGCCCCAAGGGAGGAGGAAATGCTGAAGGCCATCCCAGGGCCCCCCAACTGTGAGAATCCGGCAGTTTCCAGCCCCTCCAAAACACCCCTCCCTAACACCGGTGCATCTCACAGGTAATGGGCAGAACAGAGTGGCACGGCTGCTTCCGTGACACCCAAAAGACGGCCAGGGCCCCCCAGGTCCCAGCTCTCCAGAGGACGCCCGCCAAGGACATCAAAGCCCACGGGGCACGGAACACAGCAGACCACCTCCACCCCCGGGTGTGCATCCTGGGGGATCATCTTGACATAGCATCAGCCACGTAAGATTAAGAAGTTGTAGGGTCACCAAGAGGTCAAATGTGAAGGTGGATGCAGTAGTTAGGGATAGGGTAATTGGCATTGAAAATAATCACAATTAAAGAATATTGCATTTCAAAGCTGCAGCACCACTGTCCTTGACCCGTCTCCCACAGTAAGTTTCATACCCCAAATGTATCCATAGAGGTTTAGAGAGTCATACAGTGCAGAAAAGGCCCTTCGGCCCATCGAGCCTGCACCAACAATAGCTGCCACTAAAGATGCGCAAATCCATTTTCCAGCACCTGTGTCATAGCCCTGAATCTCATGGTATTTCAAAATTTCATCCAAATACATTTTAAGGGTTGTAAGGTTTCTGGTCTCCAGCTAGCTGAACCCACCTGAACTGCTGGTGAAGGAACACTCATTTGACTCTGAAATTCACGTGAATTAATACCCATATCTTTATTTTGTTTTAAGTCATTCCTAGTTGTAAAACTCTTTTCTATCTTATCTACTTCTTGTGTGCATGTAGTTGTGACGATCACTACCAGGGTTTGAATGTCTGAATTAACAATGCTTCTGATTTAACCCTGAAGAGAGTTTTCTGTAAGTCACATGAAAATTGACTTCTCAAACAGAAGATTTTGAGAAATACGCCCCAGCCTATTTCAAAAATTAAATCTCTACTTATGGAGGAGATGGTGAGGAAATAAAATGTGTTCAGTTTGCTTCTCTCCCTTGGCCCTAACAATGTAAATGCACTAACTGGGCTGGAGGCAATCATGGCACCTAATTCGTGACCCCAAATGTTCCCAAAAGGTGGGAGCCACCTGCAGGGCACAAGCTGTAATGGCAGCCATGAAGAGGCCTGCCACTGTGCAGAATACAGCAGGCATAAGCTCACATCTCACAACATTATTATCTAAACTTGAAAGTGGTTAAGAAATTTGGGGAGGACCAAAGATCTTAAGTTAAAAGTTGGATTGCCGAATTTTTCAGTCACAAATTAGTAATTCACAACCAGTTCATGGCAGTTCCAGTGGAGATGGGCAGCATGTAAATTTGATGCTGCCACCTCATTTACCTGAAGAGAGAATATGGACAAGCATCTGGAGTGCTGCTGGCTGCCTCTTGGCTCAGAAGTGTAGCACCAGTTGCAGCCAACCTTCTGTTTTGATGGAATCTGCTCTTTTTGAAGAGAAGCTGCACTGAATTACAAGGCTGTTGTTGAATATTCATAGAATCCCTACAGTGCAGAGGGAGACCATTTTGAGTCATAGAAGTTTACAGCATGGAAACAGGCCCTTCGGCCCAACTTGTCCATGCCACCCTTTTTTAAACCCCTAAACTAGTCCCAATTGTCCACGTTTGGCCCATATCCCTCTATACCCATCTTACCCATGTAACTGTCTTACCTATGTAACTGTTGAAGGCAAAATTGTACCTGCCTCTACTACTATCTCTGGCAGCTTGTTCCAGACACTCACCACCCTCTGTGTGAAAAAATTGCTCCTCTGGACTCTTTTGTATCTCTCCCCTCTCACCTTAAACCTATGCCCTCTAGTTTTAGACTCCCCTACCTTTGGGAAAAGATATTGACTATCGAGCTGATCTATGCCCCTCATTGTTTTATAGACCTCTATAAGATCACCCCTCAGCCTCCTGCGCTCCAGAGAAAAATGTCCCAGTCTATCCAGCCTCTCCTTATAACTCAAACCATCAAGTCCAAGTAGCATCCTAGTAAATCTTTTCTGCATTCTTTCTAGTTTAATAATATCCTTTCTATAATAGGGTGACCAGAACTGTACACAGTATTCCAAGGGTGGCCTTACCAATGTCTTGAACAACTTCAACAAGACATCCCAACTACTGTATTCAATGTTCTGACCAATGAAACCACGCATGCCGAAAGCCTCCTTCACCACTCTGTCCACCTGTGACTCCACTTTCAAGGAGCTATGAACCTGTATCTCTAGATCTCTTTGTTCTATAACTCTCCCCAACGCTCTATCATTAACTCAGAAAGTCCTGCCCTGGTTTGATATACCAAAATGCTTCACCTCGCATTTATCTAAATTAAACTGCATCTGCCATTCGTCAGCCCAACTGTACCCAACAGTTCAAAGATGTGCTGGTTAGGTTGATTGGCCATTCTAAATTGACCCTAGTGTCAGCGGGATTAGCAGGGTAAATATGTAGGGTTACAGGAAAAAGGCCTGGGTGGGATTGTGGTTGGTGCAGGCTCGATGGGCCAAATGGCCGCCTTCTGCACTGTAGGATTCTATGATTCTATTCTATGAATTGATCAAGGTCCCATTGCAATCCTAGATAACCTTCTTCACTGTCCACTATGCCACCAATCTTGGTGTCATCTGCAAATTTATTAGCCATGCCTACTAAATTCTCATCCAAATCATCAACATAAATGACATATAACAGTGAACCCAGTGGACCACTGGTCACAGGCCTCTGTCTTCTGTCGTCAAGCCAATTTTGTATCCATTTGGCTACCTCATCCTGGATCTCGTGAGATTTAACCTTATTTGCCCCTTCGAGTCTGCACCGACCACAATCCCACCCAGGCCTTATCCCCATAACCCCACATATCTACCCTGCTAGTCCCCCTGACACTAAGAGACAATTTTCCATGGCCAATCAACCTAACCCGCACATCTTTGGAGTGTGGGAAGAAACCGGAGCACCCAGAGGAAACCCACGCAGACACGGGGAGAACTGAAAGATGGGGCATTGTCCCTTCAAGCTTACATCGAGTTTCATTAAAACTGTGAAGGAGGCAGGAGACAGAGATGTCAGTGCGTCAGCAAGGTGAAGAATTAAAATGACAGGGCATCTAAAGCTCAGGATCATGTTTGTGGACTGAATCGATGTGTTCCACAATGCGGTCACACAATCTGCATTTGATCTCCCAACTGTAGAGGAAACCTCATGGTGAGCAACCAATACCGGCGGACTTAGAGTCATAGAGGTTTACAGCATGGAAACAGGCCCTTCAGCCCAACTTGTCCATGCTGCCCAGTTTTTACCCTTAAGCTAGTCCCAATTGCCCGCATTTGGTCATATCCTTTTATACCCATCTTTCCCATGTAACTGTCTAAATGCTTTTTAAAAGACAAAATTGTACCCGCCTCCATTACTGCCTCAGAGTGAAAAAATTGCCCCTCTGGACCCTTTTGTATCTCTCCCCTTAAACCTATGCCTTCCTAGTTTTAGACTCCCCAACCTTTGGGAAAAGATGTTGACTATACCTTATCTATTCCCCTCATTATTTTATAGTCCTCTATAAGATCACCTCTCAGCCTCCTACGCTCCAGAGAAAACGTCCCAATCTATCCAGCCTCTACTTATAACTCAAACCATCAAGTCCTGGTAGCGTGGATGATTCAGGTGCCAGCTCATCTGAGGGCAAGTTTGCAGATGAGTTCTGCAACAGAGCACTCAGATGAGGACCTTTGATTGAGTGGCATATAGAGGAAAGCTAATGGGCATGCACATCAAGCTGCTGGGCACCTGTCACACACCCTCCTGTCACTGTCGAGGAGTATGGAGGAGACGGACTCTAACTTGGCAGCGTTTGCCCTCCCTGTTGTGCTGCAGACCCATATTACTGCAACTGCAGCTCCCCGATCTGTTGTAGGCTTTATGTGGATAGGTAGCCTACTCCTCTACCCTCATTGTGAGGACACTCCCTTCTAATTCTAAGAACTCATCACAACGTCTTCAGAATCGTTTCAAGCCATTGGCAATAGAAGCAGAAAATCACCTTATCTGTAAGTTGTGTGTCCAACCCTTCAAATAATGCCAGTGCAGGGCCCAACTTGTAGCTGAATGCTTCATCTTTGTAAATGACATGGAAATTTGTTGAATGAAGCTGCATATTCCAAATTTGGTAATGGACTCCACATTAGCGAGCAGGATTGATATAATGATAGAATGTGTTCATTTATCTCCATGCTTACAATGTGGCACACGTACCCAAGGAGAGAATTTGGCTTCAGTGAGGCTACTGATTCACATTTTGTGCCCACTAATTTTTGGTTCAATTAGTACAAAACAAATATTAAAAGTACATATTGTGACTTGAGTGTACTTTTCAGAGATTTTTTTAAAATCATGTTCTGTGCGGTTGTAAGCAGACTTTTTCAGTTGTTTTTACATTATGGCACCGGTTGTCTACTAGAAGTCCTTTTATTGTTACTTAAATGGGATTTGTTTATTTTTACAACCCTGCATTGTTAGGAGGAAGATCATGTATTTTGGACAGTTGTTTTAGTGACTTAATGATTTTAAGGTTTCATTTTCTGTTTGGCTGGCAGAGTTTTAGTTTTAGACAGGACACCAAGCTCTCTCTCCCTGGTTTTGGAAATTTGCCGGTTAGCTGAAGGCAAGGTTTCTTGCCATCCTGAGGTAGAAAATCTGTTCGACCAGAGTCTCTCCCTAGTGTTTTGGGAAGTTGCTCTGACTTCAAACTGTTCTGAGTGTATGAAGAGAACTGCAACATTCATCCAAAGGACTTAGTTCCAGTATCAGGTGATCATTAGTCTTAGCTGTGTTAAACCGGTGGAAAGGTTTTGTGTATGGGTTTTGTTTGATTGGAACATTTTAGATATTTTTATTAAAGGTCATACATTATCGTGGTTGTTTTGTTTTTGTTTGTGATTGATAAAGTTATTGCTATTTTTCTTTCCATACATGTTAACTATATTCAAAAATAAACTTTGTTTGATAAAATCTCCCTGGTGGATCATTTGAATCATACCTGAAGTGAAACATATCATGCTTATCCTAGCCAAATTCAAGGTGCAAAACTTATGGTCCAGGTGGGCTCCAAAAAATACTTCGGAGTTTCTGACCTGAACAATAACAGTATTTAAGGTTTGTGTGATCAATTAAGTTATTATTTATATTTTCAGTAAATACACAGAATATCAAAATGAAAAAATGGTAAAAATTAGATAAGGACCAAAAAATTAGCACAGGATTGCAACGTGATATTAATCTACACTCATTCAAAGTAATGCAAGCAGCATACAAACCTCATGTTGCCTGCTAATTTAAATTACTGTGATGCGAAGCCTAGTGTTAAATGCACTGTTACGTGGCCACAGGCTTCTGCAGAGGGCCCAAGGTCATTTGAGGTTAACACTACTTAACCTAGCACTTCTTAAAACCAGCCTGCACCTCTTAAAGAGGAAGTACATTCTTGCTGCAACATGTGCTGGAGGTGACTGGGGAATGGTATCGTATCTGCAACGAGAGGAAATATGGCATCAGGGCAAAGAGTGTGCTCCAAGGTTCTCTGACACAGCATTGGAGACCTTGCGCAGAAGTTGACAGTAGGAGAGGCGAAGAGGCATTCCAGATAGACACTTCGAATGCAGTGGATGCAGATTAATCATTGCCATAAGAGCACACACTTCCAGCAACTTTCAGGATAAAAAATGTTGAGCTGAAGGTGAGGAGGAAACTCCACCAGAGAATCCTGTAAGATGCGGATGTGCGGAAGTTTAGACAAAATCAGTGACCATATCTGGCATTGCATGTCTGGTGTGAACAGAACACGTGTTCCCCTTTGTATATAAAGAGAAGTTTAGAAACCACTTTACATCTGTCAGCATGCCTGGTGTCAACATTGAGAACTTAAAGAACGAAAACTTTCACTCCCTCACCACTGTGGTTGGGGAATTTGAAGATACATTGCGCAATGCAGTGAAGGAGATCCACATTGATCTGCAAGTTTTCAGGAAAGTGGTAAATGGACAGGTGGAAGAAGTCACCAACCAGATTCTGCCTCTGGCTACCACTGTGAATGACTTACGAGAAGAGAATCTGCAGCTTAGGGTGGAACAACAGATATTGGCACAGCAGGTCGAGGCACTAACTAAGTTTCTAGGGCTGGAAAAAAATGAAGATTTGGTGGCACATCCTCCAACTTTTGCAAGCACCCAGAGGTTGTCCTCCTCAGGAACAGTTCACCTCTCCAGAAGCAACAGTTTGGTTAGTATGAAAGCAAATTTCAATTGCTTTCTGCAGTATAATGAGAGAAATTTCAGCCATTCTATTGATGTTGATATCGAGCACTATCTAGACAATATATTATTATAATATATCATAATATTGAAATTATTATTTTTCAACACCGATAAAGAGCAAAGAAATAAGGGAGTAATAAACCATTGTCAAAAAAATCAAAACTATGACACTTCAGCAAAATCGGAGCCATTATATTTGAAACTTTTGGAATGTTTTACACTTAAAAAATGTTCTTAACCTTTTTTCCATCCCAGAATTGCATTTCCCTTACACAGAATAACAAATGGGGTAAAATATTTTACAAGACAGCAATGGATTCAAAGGCTTTAATCCTCAAGAAGATTTCAGTTCTAGCCATGTGATCCGATCTCAGGATCCTGCCATCTGTTGCTCTTCTATATCTGGAATGTATTTTCAAGGGTGAAGCAAAACTTCTCCTTAACTCCTTGATGAATTATATACATTTCAGCCGGTGTTCTATGTAAGAGATACAAATACAGTTTGCTCGAGTATTTTTACTTCATTGTTGTGATTTTCTTTGTCAGCACCATGATGCCCAACACTGATGAACAATGGCTTTCCATAATCCAGTTTTGTCATGAATTGAATTGCTGTTCTATCACATGATCTGAACTGAGCTGTTTTATCACATGGCCCAGTTGATGCAATTTAACTATTTGTCTGGAGCTACAGTGATATAATTTTAAATTTGCTGCATGCTACTGAATGTTATTGGTTATTACCATTGGCTAAGCAAACAAGTCTATCTTAACTGCTTATTATGCTCAGTAAATTAATCTGTTGACATCCCCTTTAGCAGAAAGTGAATCACTGCTCCCACAGTATCAAATACCATTCTCTCTTTATGTTACAAGTTGGTTATACTCAGATATAGTGCATACATAAACACTCTCTAATGAATAATACACAGAAGAACATTCAAATTTAGCCTCCTTTTTAAAAACACTTCTAAAGTAGCATGTTCTTTCTGACTGGATGATGGAATTTCTCCAAGTTGAACCAGTCATGCATACTTTAGATATGTTCTCCTCCAACTCTTAATTCTTCATTAACTTTTTCACAGAACAATTTTACATGTGCACACGTGTACTATTCTTACACCTGATCAAATTATGCCTTTGAATTTACTGAGACCTTTTTTGGTTAGATATAAAATTAAAAATAATATAACAGGACCACAATGGCTTACCTGATCATTAAATGACACTTATGGTGTTGAGGCTTATAACCCAGTAAGTACCCAGTTCAATTCCAATTTAGGTTGAGTTAAATTGATCTTAAATCAAATAAGCAGAAGAAGCATTGCAAATGGTCACGGTGTTAACAGGTTGCGGAAGAATCAATCAGGAATTCCATTCCTGACTGACTTTTTCCTGGAAAGTGTGCATTTCAGATGAGGAAAGGAGCTGCTCAATTGTGGGATTATCCAATTGTTCAGGTTCTTCTGTGAAGAATGAAGGTAGTATTGCAATCCCGTACTAGTATAAATATAGTTCAGTATGGGTCAATGTCTTGGGTTTTAGCAGGGAAACAGAAAAATAACATTACAGGGTGATTCACTGTAACAATAAGTAGGAAGACAAGTGAAAAGATTCACTGAATGAGCTGTAAGGTAAAAAAAATCATACTATGTCAGTACAATGATAAACAATCCTGCTTACATTGAACACCCAAAAGTTAAACTTTAAAATGTTGAACATATTCACAATTTAACTCTATTGGAATAGTTTATAAATCAAGCATTAAAGAATTTCTTGGACAACAATTTAAGCACACTGAGCAACCACATCTTTACTGTTAGTGAATAAAGTTACAGACATTCATTGTCTGAAATTAACTACAAATTCAGATATGAAATTACCTAACACATTGTAAGATTACCATGCTTCAGCTCTCCAGTCACAACACCAATTAATTTCTACTCCTGTTTTTTATAAATATGTAGGTCAAAAACAAAAACCTACCTCTGTCCTTTAATTAAAAGTTATAACCCAATTTTCAATTTGCAGTGCACCGGAGAAAAGCAAAATCTGAGAGGGGACAAAATTCTTAACAGTCCAGCACTGAATCACTAATATTTTAATGAATTAACAAGATCATTACCCAGAATACTACAGCCTGACAAGTTGCTCACCTGATGACTAGACTTTGGTGGAGTAACTAAACAAATAACCCAACACTCTATCTCCTAACCTTGCCATGCTGATTATCAAGTGCCTCAAATCTATACTTAATCCCAGGTTTAATCCCTCAATCATCATCTTCACTGAAACAGATAATCTGGTCAGTTGTTTTTCTTGCTGTTAGACCCTGATATGAAACTGGCTACTGTGCAACAGCGATTATCTTCGAATTGACTGTGAAACACTTTGTAAATATTTTGAGGTCCAATAAGGCACTGTGTGTTATTTCTTCTTCTAATATATATATATTTAATATATGCATTATATGGAGAAATAATGGATAGCAGACACTAACACAAGTAATCTTTGTTACTTACTCAGAGATTTTAAAGACCTGATATGACCATCTTAAGCAATTCATGTATAGTCTGATTGATCTGCCATGGCATTGCACATTGGAAGTCGATTAAATGTAGTCTTTACATGAAACAAGATTAAAAGGCAGGGGAGAGTTTGGCCACACCATACAGATGCATGATTTTCAATAAGATATAGTTAGATAAATAATACATGAAAATATGTTTGGTTCTCAATTCTCATACATTTTGTCCTGATAGATGAATTATAACATTTTAAAAACTATATAAAGATAACAAAAATATTGCATCTGCATGCACCTTGCCAACCTTTTCTTATAAAAAGCAAAACAAGTTTATTAGCTGCAAGATACAGAACTAAGGCATTACAGCGTAACCAGAGGTCTGGAATGGGGAGTGGAGGGTAGTGCAAGTATAGATGAGCAGGCTTCTGCTTCGTGGAACAATGGTTTGGACCTTGGTTATCAACTCTGTATTAAACATTGTTTGGTGTGGACCAGGATCTCCCCTCTGTCATAATTGTTGTAATGCCTTAACTATGTTAGGGGTTATGGTTTTACACAAAAAGAAAAGATGTGGGCCGGAATTCTCCGGCTGTTCACACCCTGCCATTGCTGCCAATGAGGACGGAGAATTTGGTGCATAGCCAAATCTCCGTTCGCTGCAGTGGGACGATAGATTCCCGGCTGCAAGCAAGGTCAGAGAATCCGGCCCTTGATTTGCATATGTAGATTCAAACTAACAACAAGGTTTATTGTAAGAGATCCTGCCCGTACAAAATACAAACTGAAAGTAAAACAGCAGCATCTGTAACATCCTAATGCCAACAGAGAATCCCTACAGTGCAGAAGGAGGCCATTCGGCCCATCAAATCTGCACAGACTCTCCCACTGAGCATCCCACCCACATCCTTACCCATAAACTCACATATTTACCCTGTTAATTCCCACCTAACCTACACATTCTGAGACATTATGGGGCAATTTTTTTAGCATGGCAAATCCACCTAATATACACATCTTTGGACAGTGGGAGGAACCAGAGCACCCGCAGGAAACTCACACAGACACGGGGAGAACGTGTAAACTCCACACAGACAGTCATCCAAGTCCCTGGTGCTGTGAGACAGCACTGCTAACCACATTGCCATCGTGCTGTCCACATCACCATCAAATCATGTGATCAACTCTTTAAGCAGCCTGCAACCACTTAAATATATAACATCCTCCCACTTCACTTATGTGGTCATGACAACGAATTACTACAATGTTACATATCGGATCAATAATGTTTTAGACACATTACTATGCACCATTATACACAGCCAATAAGAAAGTCGATCAGGAGCACATCTATTCCTCTTTGGTTGTACATGATGTTCTGGAATTTTCTATCCTTGATCCCAGTTGAATGATTTGGAACTCCAGTAGACCTTATCTTGGAATTAATTCTGCATCATTCTCAGGTGGTATAGCAGCCAAGAAACAATCATCACACAACTAAGTCTTCTGTAGTAATATTTCACAACATTAAGGACTAAAGATGTTGGTACTTCTGGAGATGATTCAGAGAAATCATTTTGAGATAACAACAATTGAATAGCACGGTGTTGCTGAACTAATTCATCTTTGGTTAAAACCGTGTAAGAAATTAGGACCTGTTTTTGCTAAAATTATGGCTGGTATCCATTTCTCACTCGCAGCATAATTACACACTAACAGTTGATCTCCTATTGAAATGAGCATTGTTTTGTCCTCTCTTCTTGTCTAACAGCTTGAGATTGTTGTTGACATTCTACTATCTCTGAAGTTTCTGGAGGTAATAATAAATCAAACGTAGTTCTCAATTTTCTCTTTAACAGTAGTAATGCAGGTGAACTTTGGGTACTTGCATGAGTAGTGTTTCTATAAGATGTCAATTGCATTCACTTGATGGGATAATGAACCTTGCTCTTTTGAAACTTTGAAAGAATGTTTCAAGGATTGTATGAATCGTTCAGCTAATCCATTGGTTGATGGATAAGGTGCAGATTCAATATGCTGGACACCATTTACTTGGAGATAATCCCTAAATTCTTGTGAAGTAAACTGTGAGCTATTTTCGCTCACAATCTGTTCCGATTTACCAACTCTTGCAAACATTTTGTCGAGTTTTTCATTGGTTTGCTGAGTTGTAGCAGATCTCATGATAATAACTTTTTGCCACTTTGAGGGTGCATCAATTATGACTAAGAACATGTAACCCTCAAATGGACCAGCAAAATCTACATATAATCGTTGCCATGGCATTTTAGGCCATTTCCAAGGGTGCAAAGGAGACAATGGTGGTGTATTTCTTATTCGTGCACAGGATTAACACTCTGCCACTTTTTTTTCAATCTGGGCAACCAGGTCCGGCCACCAAAAAAATTTAAATGCTAATTCCTTCATTTGGACCACACCAGGATGTCCTTCATGTAGTTGTTCAAGAACTCTTCCATGCAGACTAGGAAGAATGATTACTCAGATTCCCCACAACAGACCCGCACCTTGGATGGTCAATTCAAGCTCTCTTGACACAAATGGTTTTAAATCAGGATGTACACAATGTGTTCCAGCAATCATTCCTATCAATACCATTTCCATCACCTTCCCCATCGCTGCATCATTTCTGATATGTCTCTGAATTTGAGAAGCAAATGCATGCTTTAGGTACTTTATGTAGGCCTTTACTATCAATAACGTGACACAAATAGTGTGCTGACGTCTGGAAAAAGTCACTTTTCTTTCTTGATACACAGACCATGTGCTTGAAGATATTCCAACGTTGCTTCTAAAATTAATAAGTGTTCTTGTTCACTGGACCCTGCAATTAGAATATCATTCAAGTAACATTGTATACCAGAGAGACTACATAAAATCTGATTCATCAATCTTTAGAATAGGACTGGTGTGAATGTTACTGTAAATGGTAATCTTTTATAATGCAAAAGACCTTTTCTGAGTAATGGTGATAAGCAATGGTTGAGAGATTCAGTGGCTACATTCATCTGTAAATATGCTTGTGACAGATCAATCTTGCTGAATTTCTGTCCACGTGATAACCCAGCAAACAAATTTTCATTTAAAGGAAGCGGATATTGACCAGCATGCAACACCGTATTTATAGAACATAGAACATTACAGCGCAGTACAGGCCCTTCGGCCCTCGATGTTGCGCCGACCAGTGGTACCAATCTAAAGCCCCTCTAATCTACACTATTCCAATATCATCCATATGTTTATCCAATAACCACTTGAACGCTCTCAACGTTGATGAGTCCACCACTGCTGCAGGCAGGGCATTCCACGCCCTTACTACTCTCTGGGTAAAGAACCTACCTCTAACATCTGTCCTATATCTCTCACCCCTTATGGTTGTTTAAAAACATCACAAATACGAACTGAACCACCTGGTTTCATGGCAGGTACGATGAGGATAGCCCAGTCATTCATTGTCACCAGTTCTAATAAAGCAGTGTTAAACAAGTCATACTAATTCTTCTTTGACCTTGGGGTGAATTGCATATGGCACCGTTCTTGCTTTGAGACTTTTTGTTTCATTATTTAGCTTTATTTTGAGTTTTGCTGGAACTCCTTTCACTGAACCAAGTGTCTCTTCAAATACACTTTGGGATTTATCCAGAAGATGCTGAGGTCTGTTTTGACATCAATCAGTCTGTTGACAGCACTCCAGCTCACCTTTTTTTTCTCTAACCATGATCTCCCAAATAGAGCTGGAAAATTACCAGGGACCACACGAGAAGCAATTCCAATGTTTGCCCACCCAACTGTCTATTGACCATAATGTAACCTTTTGACATCACAATCCCTTCTGTGTATGTCCTTAAAATCAGATCAGCTGGCTTTAAAGGAAAATGCTTCAGCTTTTGCTGGTATGTAGTGTCAGGAATTAAAGATTCAGCAGCACCAGTATCAACCTCCAACCTAACTAGTGTCAACTTAATTCAGAATCACCCAGAATCATATTTCTGGACATTCTCCACAATCGCAATTTTTTCTTTCATGTTGTAAATTATTTTTCTAGAATGCAATTTGTACTTCTTCTTGAAGCTATCCAGATTCTTCTTCCGAATATTCTTCTCAGGGGAAGCTGGACTAACCCAACAAACCTTTGCAATGTGACCCATTTTGCCACAAATCTTGCAAGGACTGACCTTGCTCTAGCATTCACTTGCTGAATGCCCCATTTTGGCACATCTGTGACATGCTCCTTGCTATTTTGACTTCTTATGGGCAGTTCCCAACTTGTGGATCTTCAATTTGCACCAAATTGTGAAGCCTCTTTAGCAGCCAGTTCTATCGACACTGTGATTTCTATTGTTGTCTTTAAAGTCAAAACATGTTCAGTAAGCAATCTTCTTTGTATAGCTTCATTTTAGAGACCGCAAATTGTTGATCTTGAAGAATATCTTCTGATGACTCACCAGACTCACAATGGTGTGCCAGCCTTTTTAAGGTTGCCACAAACTGAGCAATGCTTTCGCCTTCCACTTGATTCCTTTGGTGCAACCATTCCGCAATCATCAATGGCTTTGGAGGGTAATGCTCTTCAAGGATCTTAGTCAAGTCATTGTAAGTTTTGTCTCCTGGCTTTACTAGATGAACCAAACACCGGAGCAAATTGAAGGTTTTACTTCCTATTGTCGTGAAGTTGAGTTTATACAGACGTAAGGAATGTCTATAAAGAATATAAAATACTGGAATGGAAACAACAGTGTGTGGTTCCTTTAAAAGCTGGTTTTGTGACAGTCCCTTTAAAAGCTGGTTTGGTGCTCAATGCTGAGAGGTCTAAAATGCAGGCATACAGGGAACACAATTGACAACATTTGTTGCAGAGATCAAAATGTCAGGGTTGCCTTGGTAACAGGCTCTGCAGGTTTTTGCATTTTGTTAGCCTATGAGTTTAAAGAAGACACTTAGATAACAGCCAATGAGTTTAAAGAAAACACTCAAGGGAACCGATCAGATTTGAATTTGTTGTTGTTGTCAGAATCAAACCAATCCTGATGTGGAAAGTGCATAGGTCATCAGGAATATAAATATAGCAATTTAACTGTCTGTCTTCAGTGACTCCAGTTCAGTGAGTGAGTTCAGTTGAGTTCACCTGAGAGCCAGGGCCAAAGTCAGATCAACTGGAGCAGTTGGCTCTTAACTCTGCCAGTTTCAGAGAGGTCTTAAGATAACTCATCCTCTAACCAGTGAAAAGTATCAAATCAAACAACGCTTACAGACAGCGGACACCTAAACCTCCGAACGCTATCAGACCTGGTTGCATAATTTCTTTGAGAGTGACTAAAATTCTGTTATTACTGTTTTGGTAATGAATGTTACCTGCATTTATTCGAACAGCCTTTCAGTCAAAAACTTCCTTTAATCAAAGTATTACTTGTTTAGTTAAAGTTTCGGTTAGTTAGATAAAATTGCTTGTTAATTATTCACTAAAAGCGAGTGTCAAGCCTTTATATTAATGAACCTCTAAATGTTAAGGTAGGACAGTTCACACCTTCCCAAACACTTTTAACAGATTACAAAGCTAGGTAAAAGGGATTAACCTCTGTGTCGTAACATTATTGCACTGAGAAAATCTGGTACGAGCAACTCGTCTGCAATGTTATTTGCTTTACAAAATACTGAAAAGGCTCTGCATCGGAACTCCATGATTCATTTTCTGCATTGAAAGAACCCATGGATTGACCCGCCATTTCTCTTGCAGGTACTAGCAACTCGAGACTGCTCAGTAATTTTTTTAACCGTCATCCCTATACTCCCCTTTTTTTTTACCCAGGAGGCCGCTTACTTGATTTATTTTTTTTCAAATGGCCGCAGCTGTACAGCAAAGCTTCCTTTCTTTTTAAATGTGTCAGATACTGACTGGAATCTCACCCTTTCCTGATCGGAAAAAATCCCTCTTTTAAAACCACACAGACAACTTTTTTCTTTCTTGTTTCCTGCACCGGCACTTGAATCTTTAATCCTGTTGTTGCTTCTCCCCTGTGTTCTAATATTTGAAATGTGAGGACCCATAATCTTCTTTTTCTTCGACTCAAAATCTTGTCTCAATGTTCTTGATGAAACAAAATCTTGACTCATCATCAATATTATTTTTATGCCCTAACTATGTTAGGGGTTGTTGGTTTTACACAAAAAGAAAATATGTAGTTCGTACACAAAGATTCAAACCAACAACAATGTTTATTGTAAAAGCTCTTGCCTTTACAGAATACTAAGTAAAACAGCAGCTTTTCCAACACCCTAATGACATCATCTTCAATTATGTGATCAGCTCTTAAAGCAATCTACAAGTACTCAAATATATAACAGTAATATCTGCTGTATTTGTTGCAGATGGGCTGAAATGGTGCTGGATTCATTGGCTTCTGTTACTCTAAGCTCTCTCCCCAGCCAGCTGAAATTTCCATTTCTCTTCACCTCTTCCAATCTCCCTCCAAAACAGTCAGCCTCCAAAAGCCATGGCCATCAGCAACTGTCTTCCATTTGGCCCCCAGATGCAAATACAACATGATAAATTTATACTGGTAATTTCCATTAGAAATAAAAATATAGAATTTTATGAATGAAAAAGTTGACAAAACTGCGGTAAGTTCACACCAGGAAGTAAGGTTTTGCAGAAGTACACGCAGATCTAAAAAAGCTCAGTAATATGTACAAGATGGCGCATCAATCTAATAATAGCCTGTGAAGTGCAACAGCTTCAAATTATTACTATATACAATTGTCTTGTTACTAAATTTGCAATTCTCTTCCCAATGTCAGTGTATTATTCTAGTCACATTTAAGTGATATTCCTAATATCCAACAATCTGCATGAAAATAAATGTGCAGCATAAGTCAGGGAGTAAGATCAAAGTACAGAACAAAATGGTTAAATTTGGAAATTTAAAAGAGATATCTACTGACAGTTGGAAGGAGTAATTTTCCATCTTGGAGTCACTTAATTTATTTCAATGTGGAACGTGAGGCGATGCAATGGCCTCACAATCCTTTCACTGATTATTTTATTCATTCTGTTTAAATTTAAGATCGTTCTTCACATATTTAGATTGTGGAAATTTCAATAACTTGTGTACATATGTAAAGAAATGCTATAACTATCAATTCCTCAGTAGCAACAATAATTAACAAATACATTAGAACTTAAACACAATCTATTAGTGAATGGACTATTGCTTTGGGAGATTATATCTTCAAAGAAATTCGACAATCAAATTACCCACAATCAAATTCTGACAAAGCAGTGCATTAGCTAAGATGTGGCCTATTCAAAATTAAGTAGCAAACAAAATAATCTTGACATATTTGATTATGAAAAGATTGCACCTGAAATTTAAAAAGAATCTTGACTTTTATCAGTTCAATATTTGACTTCCCATTACACAGAGAATTTCTCTGCAAGTTTGATCTTAGAATTTGATCTATACAGTTCCTGATGCAAAAGATAGAAGTGTCTGTCTGCATGCACAAGTGAAACAGCAAGAGAGACACACCCACAGAGATGAAGGTAAACTCATGCCCACACAGAGGCAGAGGGGGAAGGGAATGTGCAGGCCTTGGCTGAGCTTCTGGATTCAATCAGCCACTGCGCACCTTTAACGTTTTACAGCTCCAATAATATTGGAATTGTTTAAGTTTAAATTTATGAAGTCAACAGTGACAACATACAAGATGAGGGGACTGACAAGTTGGATGCTGAAAGGATGTTTCCTTGTAGGAGAGACTAGAAGTCGGGGACACAGTTTAAAAAGTAAGAGGTTTCACATTTAAGATGGTGATGAGAAATTATTTCTATCAGATAGTTATGAGTCTTTGGAACTCTCTTCCTCAGAGAAGGGTTGAGGCAGGGTCATTGAATATTTTTAAGGCAGAGATAGATAGTCAAGAATCGAACAAGAGAATCAAATGTTATCAGGGATAGGCAGAGTGTGGAGTTGAGACCACAATCAGATCAGCATTATTGAATGGCAGAGCAGGTTCGAGGGGCCAAATGGCCAACTCCTGCTCCTAATTTGTATGTTCCTATGTCGGACTGAAATCCAGCCATCCATAAAATCTGAATCATCCCAAATTCAGATTGGGAGCTCTAACCATTAGTATTACTGCTACAGAAATTGATTAATATAGTCACATTAATAGTATTGACTTATTCTGGGAGACAGGATCTATAGGCATTTAGAGAGGCAAGGACTGATTAGGGACAGTCAGCATGGCTCTGTGAGTGGAAAATCATGTCTCACGAATTTGAGTTTTTTGAAGGGGTAACCAAGAAGGTAGATGAGGGACGTGCAGTCGACGTTGTCTATATGGACTTTAGCAAGACCTCTGACAAAATGCCGCATGAGATTAAAGTAAAGTTTACTTATTAGTCACGAGTAGGCTTACATTAACACTGCAATGAAGTTACTGTGAAATTCACCTAGTTGCCATACTCCGGCGCCTGTTTGGGTCAACGCACCTAACCAGCACGTCTTTCAGACTGTGGGAGGAAACTGGAGCACCCAGAGGAAACCCACTCAGACACGGGGAGAACGTGCAAACTCCACACAGTTAGCCAAGGCCGGAAATTGAACCCGGGTCCCTGGCACTGTGAGGCAGCAATGCTAACCACTGTGCCATCATGACGCTCCTTATGCTGTTGCATGAGGTTAAATCTCACGGGATCCAGGATGAGGTTGCCTATTGGATACAAAATTGGCTTGACAGAAGACAGGGGGTGGTTGCAGAGGGTTATTTTTCAAACTGGAAGCCTGTGACCAGCGATGTGCCTCAGAGATCAGTGCTGGTTCCACTGTTATTTGTTATTTATATTAATGATTTGGATGAGAATTTAGGAGGCATAGTTGGTAAGTTTGCAGATGACACCAAGATTGGTGGCATAGTGGACAGTGAAGAAGGTTATTTAAGATTACAATGGGACCTTGATCAATTGGGCCAGTGGGCCGTTGAATGGCAGAAAGAGTTTAATTTAGCTAAATGTGAGGTAATGCATTTTGGTAGATCAAATCGGGGCACGACCTACTCAGTTAATGGTAGAGCATTGGGGAGAGTTATAGAACAACGAGATCGAGGAGTACAGGGTCATAGCTCCTTGGAAGTGTAGTCGCAGGTGGACAGAGTGGTGAAGAAGACATTCGGCATGCTTGGTTTCATTGGTCAGAACATTGAATACAGGAGTTGGGATGTCTTGTTGAAGTTGTACAAGACATTAGTAAGGTCACACTTGGAATACTGTGTACAGTTCTGGTCACCCTATTATAGAAAGGATACCATTAAAGTAGAAAGAGTGCAGAAGAGATTTATTAGGATGCTACCGGGACTTGATAGTTTGAGTTATAAGGAGAGGCTGGAAAGACTGGGACTTTTTTCCCTGGAGCATAGGAGGCTTAGGGGTGATTTTATAGAACTTTATAAAATAATGAGGGGCATAGATAAGGTAGATAGTCAACATTTTTTCCCAAAGGTAGGGGAGTCTAAAACTAGAAGGCATAGGTTTAAGGTGAGATGCAATTTTTTCACTCAGAGGGTGGTGTCTGGAACGAGCTGCCAGAGGCAGTAGTCGAGGCAGGTACAATTTTGTCTTTTTTAAAAAGCCAAATGCCGGCAATTGGGACTAGCTTAATGGGAAAAACTGGGCGGCATGGACAAGTTGGGCCTGTTTCCATGCTGTAACCCTCTATGACTCAACTACTTGTATGCTCTGAATTATGATGAAATGGTATGGTGCAAGGAGTTTTATTCATTATAACCTGCTAACTGGAACAAGTTAGATTACAAAAGTCTGAAATAATTTTCAGCTCAACGATTAGACTTTTGTTTCACAGAGGAATATATTTGATCCTTATTCAAACTAATGACACCTCGTCTGGCATGTCAGTGCGTTACTGAAGCATGAGATATTAAACTGAGGTGCCTTGTTTGATCTGTGATTCAGTTACACATTAAGCATTCCATGCCATTACTTGAATGAAAGCAGAGGCTCTCCTGTTTCCCTGCAGAATAATCTGCCCTCAAGCAACACCAAACAGATAAACTGCTTATTAATTTCACTGCTATTTGCTGGATCTTGTTAATCACAAAGTAGCTGCACCTACAACAACTGTAAAAGTCACTGCATTTAGAAGTAATTCATGTTGCAGAGTGCTTTGAGGTGTTTCTACATATGGTCGGGTGCTGTAGAAATGCAAGCCTTATTTATCCAACAAAAAATAATCACTTAAGATCCTGAACACACTACTGTCTTACTGCATTCAAACTTACAAAGGTAAAAACATTTATTTAACGTCATATAATTTTTAATTTGCCATTTTCCCTCTTGTCTCTGAGGATGTGAATTTATATTGATGCAGATCAAGTACTTAGCCATCCTCTAATAACTCACCAACTGCCTATTGTTCAAATATGAGCCTCGACACAGAAAAGGGGCAGAATCTTTTGCACTCGCTGGTGATGAGCTTGAAGATGGGAAGGACATGTACTTTAGGAAAATGGTGGTGTACTGGAACCCCAGCCCTTTCCTACCTCTGTCAGAATCAAGTGCTGAATCTTCCTGCCTGACACCAATTAAGATCTCATAAGTGGCCAGTAAATTACCACTTAAGGGCCTCATCCAGCTGCCGCTGGCTTGTCATCATGCAATGTGCATGACAGGTAAACCTGTGCAGGCTATTTGTCATTTTTGTAGTGGGGAAGGGGATCAATCAAAGGCACTTGGTGCCCGATGAGGGACAGGACATCAGGAAGGCTTGCTAAAAGCCACAACACCCTGACCTTGCTGCTGTCCCCCTCACACCCCTATCCTCATGACCCTCATCCCGTGAATCCCTCCCCCCATATTATCTACTCGTGGCCTGGGTTGCTCAGTGATCTTGGGACTACTGTGTCTGTTCTTATGGCAGCAGCCACCGCTTCCCCTGTGCTACTTCTGTGCTCAACAGCTGCTGACCTCTGATTGTCCAGCATCTCTCAGACAGCGAGAGTTCTGCTACTGGGGTCTCAATTCCAGGGAAAGGCCTGCTGCTGACCTCACCACTGAACTGGCCACTGCCTGATTGGCTTGTAGTTCAGTAGGCCTTCCTTAAAAAGAAGCAATGTGGGTCTCTCGCTGGCTGTCCAGCCAGCAGGCCAAACCCCTGACGTTTCAACAAGATTCCACTCCAGGGATGGATGCTTTGCCAATTTTTGCCTTACTGTGAAAGGACCAGTTCTGCTTAAGCACAAATACCCGTCCATCATCAGCAAACCCACCACTTGCACTGTTAAGATGCTGATCATGAGTGTTGTCTGATTCATCCAGGCATGCAAGGTTTAATGGTAGACAGGTCAGGTACTAGAAATGAGTTGCTAGCACCTGTGGAAATACCCAGGTGCGCTGTCAGATTTGCTAAGATTTTCCAGCATCTTCTGTTTTTGTTTTAAAATCAAGTGAGTATTCTGTTTGGACAGAAGAGAATGACCTTCAGGCTTATTTTAGAAAGTACAGAAGAAAGTCACACAAGCTGCAATACATGGATTCCAGACCGTACTTGGCACATTTACAAACTCCATTTAAATCAAACAGATAATGAAAAAAGGCTGTTAATCCTTTAGAGAATCACTGTTGCCCTCACAAAAGGAGAGAAAAAAAAGAACAATTAGAATAGAGTGTGACAGATTGAATGTGCAAGTTTACAAACTCTGGTTGAGTTCAAGTCTCAGGGAAAGGCTGTCTCAGCATTATCTATGCTTCAATATAACAGAAAAAGAAGCCACTATTTTGCTATTAAAATTAGCAGTGTCCCAGTACAAGCAGAGGGATCTAACTTGCATCACATTAGTATGGATCTATACCTTCAATTTTCTCCCCAGGCCACCCTAAGAGCTTTGAATGGGGAGGAGTGAAGAAAACAAGACCTAAATAAGAAAGGGAGAAGTAAGAGAGGGAAATCCTCTAAACAAAGTGGGAGAAGAGACAGCAACAAAGGAAGGGGTTGCAGGAGATCCCAATCCAGACAGACAAAGTTAACCTAGAAGAGAGGGCTTTTTAAATAGTGGATGGCGACCCTCAGTGGAGCTACGAAATGGGGTCATGAGCCCTGAGGTAGCCCTGTCTTTCGTGGAGGCTGGAATGATTTCTGATTGCTACAAGACCCGTTTAAATGCATGCTTTTTTGTGGATGACGTGGCCTAATGCATTGCTTTCTCAGGCCAAAGGCACTTGCAAAAAAAGCCTGCAAGTAGGTAGATTTTTTTATGAGAAAATTTACTTTTCATCAACATTCACATTGCCATCTTCCACCTTCCCCTTACAGCAGCCTGTTCGATTCTTCCAGACAGTCTCTATTTCAAGGGCAATTTCTACTAGTTCACCCAAATTTGGCAGCAACTTGTTGCACTGAAGTCAGGAAAGTTTTTCCACATTTGGCATTCCATTCCTTGTAGATTTTTGAAGCTTGAAAACACCAAAATACTTGTATCATATCAAACACTTGATTCATATTGACAGCCAGGAGAAGTCAACTAGCCACTAAGTAATTAGTTTATTACCCCTTTATAGAGTAGTAAGGGTTCAAACACTGAGCTCCAAAATGGCAGCATTGGTCTTGAATCAGCCTTGTAAATTGACTGACATCATACTCTTGCTGTTGCATACTTCTGGTTAACAATGCACATGCTTCATCAAAATGATATGCAGTGCTGTTCACAACAGGAGTGTGTTTTTTTTCTTCTTTATTCCTTCATGGGATGTGTATCACATGGGGTGTAGGTACACCCACAGTGCTGTTTGGAAGCGAGTTCCAGGATTCCAGTGCAAGGGCATTTTTATCTCATTTTGGTTTTTAAATGGCACCTACAACGCCCAAACAATGGTGCAATTTTGCAGCCAGTGTCTTAACATTTACCTGACCAGAATAACTTGAATTTTTAGTGAGGCTACTTCTGGTTAAGGTGGATTAGAGAGCAGAGAATATCTTTTTTACTTTTACTGAAATTGTATTTTTTCCTCCTTCATCAATTTTTGGAGTCTCCATTTGATAATACTTGTATCATATCAAACACTTGATTCATATTGACAGCCAGGAGAAGTCAACTAGCCACTAAGTAATTAGTTTATTACCCCATTCAAAAGTCTGACAGCAGCAGGGAAGAAGCTGTTCCTGAGTCATTTGGTACGTGACCTCAGACTTTTGTATCTTTCTGCCGACGGAAGAAGGTGGAAGAGAGAATGTCCAGGATGCATGGGGTCCTTAATTATGCTGGCTGCTTTGCCGAGGCAGCAGGAAGTGTAGACAGAGTCAATGGTTGGGAGGCTCGTTTGCATGATGGATTGGGCTACATTCACGACCTTTTGTAATTCCTTGCGGTCTTGGGCAGAGCAGGAGCCATACCAAGCTGTGATACAACCAGAAAGAATGCTTTCTATGTTGCATCTGTAAAAGTTGGTGAGAGTCGTAGCTAACATGCCAAATTTCCTTAGTCTTCTGAGAAGGTAGAGGCGTTGGTGAGCTTTTTTAACTGTAGCGTTGGCATGGGGAAACCAGGACAGGTTGTTGGTGATCTGGACACCTAAAAACCTGAAGCTCTCGACCCTTTCTACTTTGTCCCCGTTGATGTAGACGGGGGCATGTTCTCCTTTACGCTTCCTAAAGTCAATGACAATCTCCTTCGTTTTGCTGACATTGAGGGAGAAATTATTGTTGCCGCACCAGTTCACCAGATTCTCTATTTCATTCCTGTACACCGTCTCATCATTGTTTGAGATCCGATCCATGACGATGGTGTCGTCAGCAAACTTGAAAATCGAATTGGAGGGGAATTTGGCCACACAGTCATAGGTGTATAAGGAGTATAGTAGGGGGCTAAGAACACAGCCTTGTAGGGCACCGGTGTTGAGGATGATTGTGGAGGAGGTGTTGTTGCCTATCCTTACTGATTGTGGTTTGTGAGTTAGGAAGTTCGGGATTCAGTTGCAGGTGCCGAGGCCCAGGCCACGGAGTTTGGAGATGAGTTTCGTGGGAATAATGGTGTTGAAGGCTGAGCTGTAGTCAATAAATAGGAGTCTGACATAAGTGTCTTTGTTATCCAGGTGTCTCAAGGTTCTCACAACCATGTGGAGAGTGGGACTTCACTGGGAAGGAAGTCCATCTCTTTCAAGCTGCCAGCCAATCCAGTACTCCCAACAGTGCATAGGTCCAACCTTGCTATGGCCTAGACAGCTTATTATTGGAGTCAATTGGTTTACTAACAAGTTCCATTAATTATTTTTTCAGATAAGGCAGCCAAGCTGCTGATTTCAGAGACAGACACAGAGAGATAGGGATTTTCTGCTCCCATTCGCATTGAGCAGGTTCGATGATGGGAGCAGAAAACATCATGAGAAGGCCATAGTCATGTTTCATAATGTCAAACCTGGAAGCAATGGTCCCCTTCCCTTGAGAGGATGGGCCATGTTTCCCAACATTCAATGCCAGGATCATCATTATGATAAATCATATAATTGTCAGGACCGTATGCTGGAATCATCCCCCATCAAAAAGTCCATCCATGGTACTATCCTGCCAGAACAGTGTGAAGTACAACTGGTCTCTGAAGGCATGCACCTAGCAAGCACAACTCCCAGGGGAGCTGAGGTGAGTGCACTGCTCAGGGGAAGAGGGCGCTACCTAGGTGGTGCCCAGGTAGCAACTTGATACCCAGTTAGATGTCGGGGGATGCACCAGGGTGAACTGGATTGCTTGCTGTGCCATAAAATATGGCGTTCCAGATCAAGTGTCAGAGTTGCTAACGGGGTGGTGAATCAGAGGCCGCCCTACCAGTGATATCCAAATGACATGGCAAAGAGGTCACTATTGCTGTCAGTGGCTTCAACATTACAAACAGAGAGAGCATGAAAAAGAGAGCGTGAAAAAGAGAACACCCAAGACACACGCACACTCAAGATACATACACACACACACACACACACACACACACAGATATACGCACACAGATGCAAGCACACTAAAAGAGAAACACACGTATACAGAGAGACACACACAAGGGGGAGGGGAAGAGAGAGAGAAACAGGAGGAGAGGTAGTGGGAGAGAAATAGCAGGGGAAAGATTGCGGGCAGAGATAGAGAGGGAGACAGTGGGCCCGATTTTACCAACAATTTGCGCCCGTTTTCGGGCGCGAAATCGTGGTAAAGGCGGGTGTGAGGCCTTTATCGCGATCTGCACCCGCGTCCGCGCAGATCGCCACTGTACCGAGACCGTCGAATGGCAGGGATCCGTTCCGCGCCCAAATCGGGCGCAACGACGATTTAAATGCATTCAGAACCGCACTTTTAGGGACCTGTCGAATAAAAGTCTGAGTCGGGTGCTCCAGC